>NW_005199211.1:32474-44278 GCF_000372725.1 Emiliania huxleyi CCMP1516
CGCAGCTGCCTCTGCGCGTCCTGTGGATGTACCTTTGTCGCGCGCCGGAGACGACTCGACGCCGCTGAGATCGGAGATCAAGCTCTGACAGGTCGCACGTCGCTCCTTTGACGCCGACGTGATTTACCCGTGCAGATCACATCAGGACACGGTCTCGACGCGCTCGGTACGACGCCTGCGACCCGTCTCGGGTCAGGTGGCACGACGCTCATATCGCCTGCCAGCGCTGCCGTGCAGGCTGCCACGACGAGGTCGAGCACGCTTCTATACGCTCGCCGAGCCTTCCTTTCCATCCCGTTAGGCAGCCTGGGAACGGTGGCGATCAGAGGCAAAGCCTACGAGGGGTGGTGGAACCACATGTCACGGCTACTGCCGGCTCGACCCCACGATAGCCTCCGAAGGCTGACTTTGCGGCACCATCATCGGACGATGTCGACGAGTTGGGTCGCTCTCGCGGTAGCCAGATGACCTCTCATACTAGGATCATCGGCCATGGCCGCAGGGAGCGCGGGGGAGGGCGCTGGATGCAACACGGAGCTCCGTTGGAGACGTTTTCAAGATTAGCGTGTCAGAGTGAAATGGCACTAGCCAAAGGCTAAAGCCGTAGCAGAAGAGTCGACGAACCGAAGTGCGAAGACGGCGACACGCGCGAGCGACACGCGCGAGCGACACGCGCGAGCGACACGCGCGAGTACACCCGTGCCCAGTGTTGTGCGAGGAAAGAAAAGGAAGGAAAGAACGGGCCCCACCTTTCACAAATTTACACACCACTCGTCCCGCACTGGTTTTTTGCTATCACCGCCGTACGGTGACAGGCACTGGCATATTTTTTAGACTCCCCGCGCGACCCACACCACCGGGGGGTTTTTTGCGATTTCAGACCCGCAAAACGACCATTTCTAACAAAGTTGTATGCTGCAAGAGATGCTCCAGAAGATAACATACATACGCCTTTGGCCTACTTTTGCCAAAAGCAAACATGAATCGAAATAAGAGCACCGAGTAAGACCGAAGGGCGGCGAAGGTTAGGTAGCCTACATGTGTATGCCGATTTGCTGGAGAGCTGAAACTGTGGGGAAAGGCCACTCTTGTTTTTTGTACTTGGGAGGCGCGATCCCCCTTTCTCAAGGCTATGGCCATGACCTACGGTAGTGCCCCCACTGAGAATCAAATGTTAACATTGCCCCTCACAATTCCACATTGGGCTAAAATAACCCAAATCACCGGACCTAAAAAATCACACAGCTCCATGACGAGCTTCTCGCATCGATCCCACGCGTCCCAGCGCAGCCTGTGGGTTGGGCCGACCCGACCTCAGCCCAAAAGGACCGAGTAAACAGGCTGTTCGCACTTAGTAGACCTAGACTGATTTATACGAGTATATAGACTGATCTATACGAGTATATTATACTTTAATCTTTATAGCCTACTATTGGGAGGTAAGTACGACAGTATAATGGCCAGTTCGTACGTGATGGAGTAGTGAATGCAATGGGACAAGTCAGGGCAATGTATACAAGCATATAATATCATTTGCCGGACACACACACTCGAGCGCTTCACATGTCGGCACTTTGGTAGTCCGTAGCGGTGGCAACCAAAGTGCGCATCAGAGCGCGAAATTGTTGCCGGCCACGCTCAGTCCGCGCATACAATCCGCGCGCTTCGCACGCGTGCAACCCGCGCGCTTCACACGCGCATCCCGAAAGAGAATTGCCGAAAATGGTTCCCAAAAATGGCGCGACGAGGGGAGGCACAAAAAAAAGCGGTGAAACCGCCACACGGACGTCTACCGACCGACCGATTGGCCGCACGCGAGGGCGAGGATTTTTTTTTGGCGAAACCGATGAAACCGACATCGAAACCGACACGAAACCGACCTGAAATCTACCAAAACTGACCTCCTCCGCCGCCGCGCAGCATCTCGCTGTGACGCCACCCCTCTCCCCTCCGGGACCGCCGGAGGGGGATTAGTATGTTATTTTTTGAGCTTAGCCTTCGATGTTATGAAACAAACGCAAGGCGGACATGGCATATCGCTCTCGGGCCCACAGACATCCCGCACACTCGCCGCACACCCGCCGCCCCCGCGCGCGCCCCACCTCGGCCGGGAGAAAGGGGAGTGACAGTTTGGGATGGACAGCCCGAGTATGTTGAGTCCTGGCTCAACAACGCAGGGAACAAGAGGAGTTCGTATTTGTGTGTATCGCGCGCCTTGCGGGGGGGGCGCGGAAAAGAGGAACCTCTTAGCGCCATCGCCACGGTGCTGCATGCAGCGCCGGGCGACGACGGCTTACCGCCTCCCGGTCCCCCTCGGCACACCTCCGCTGCTCAATGTTTGACGGCTCGAACCCGTGAAGCTTCCCCGTGCGCGGGTTACCCCGCACACGGGTCAGCCTGCCAGCCACGTATCCACGCAAGCGTGGTCCGCGTGCATGGCATACAGGCGTCCGCCAGACAGCGCAGAGGCTAGGCGACCGGGGAAGGACTAGCTCAAGGGCAACACAGCGTCACCAGCCGTTGGCGCGCAGAACGAGTCTCCGGCACTTGGAGCACTTGGAGTGCAGTCGGCAACCGCACACCCAGGGCCGGGGAGCGGCCCTATTTTTTATCTTCGCTGCAGGAAGTCGCGGCCCGGGCTGCACGAGCGCTGCACCGAATGGCCTCATGCACTACGCAGCGCCAGGCCCTGCTCAGCGCTGTTGCGGCGCTGCCGACGGCGGACGACGGCAGCTGGAGCGTTCCCGCGCCGATCCTCAAGGCGACGTCGACCAGCGAAGCCGACGCCAAGCGCCACGTGCTGTCGTTCAGCGCGTGGGCGCAGGGTGCGGTGCGGCAGCTGCCCGAGGCGTCCGAGCATGAGGCGACCGACTTCAGCGACTACTACAAGATTGTTATGTCGCGTGTGCAGCTCGTCTACGCAAAGGCAACGCAGCCAGCGGGCGAGCTGCGCTTCCCGGCCTGCCGCTTCCAGACGCAGCTGAGGAGGCGGCCGCAGGTCGTCAAGGACGGAGCGGCGCGCGAGCTCGGCGTCTTTGACAGCGGCGCCGGCCCCGAGATGGTCGGATCGTACGAGGGGTCGAGTGCCGCCTTCCGCGCCGCACTGCAGGCCGTCGGCGAGCGTCGCTTCCGCGCCGCCACGCTGCGCAGGCTGATCGCGGCGCGGGGCCCTCCGGCGGCGAGCATCGAGGAGAGCCTCGCGCCTGTCAACGAGGAGTGGGTCCGCCTGCTCTCCGGCTCGAGGCTCTTTGAGCTGCTCGACGACGGCGTCGGCTTCTCGGCGAGCGGCGGCGTGCAGGTCAGGGTGGAGCTGCAGGGGGGGCAGGCGGTGGTTCTGGCGCAAGGGCCGTGGTTCCGCGTCACCTTTGCGGAGACGCCGATCCTGCAGTGCATGGCTCAGTTTATGACCGATTCGGTGCAGACAGAGGGCGACCACGGCGCGGCCCGCTGGTGCCGCGACGCGCTGATGAACTTCGCCGTCGCCGCGCACTCCGTGCAGGAGCGCGTGCATGCGCCGGGCCTCGGCTCCGTCTCCTTCTTCGCGGGCCGCCGCGCGCCGCACGCAGACTTCCACCTGCTGCAGCACCTGTACCTGCAGCAGCTCTGGCCCGCGTTCGCCACGTCGTCCCTGTTTGCCGGCCGCGTGCTGCCGCGCTGCCGCCTCGTCGGCACGTCGGCGCACGAGGGGCCGATGGCGCTGATGGCGCTGGAGGCGCGAGATGGCCCGAGATCACCCGAGATCACCCGAGATTAGGCGCGAGCACCGCGCCTCATCTCGAGATTCCCCGAGATTCCCCGAGGTTAGGCGCCCCTCGACGCGCGCCTCCCCCTCTCGTCCGTGCTCTGGACGATCCTCTTCTGGGCGTGCACGGGCAACAGGACCGTCTTGCCGGACGCCTTTGGCTCGGCGACGTTCAAGCACAGACTACCCGAGACTACCCGAGATTACCCGAGATTACGCCTTTGGCTCGGCACCGTTCAAGCACATGCTGCTCGAGGCGACGCGCGTCGTGCGTCTGTGAACAGCGTCTCTTCACACCTGCAGCCGTGAACAGGCACATGCTGCTCGAGCTCGGCCTGCTGCCCGACGTCGCGATGGCGCGGCAGGACTCGGGCCGGCTCGCGCGCTTCGCAGCCATCTTCCCAGAGACGCGGCGCATGGCGTCGGAGATTGAGGAGTTTGCCGACATCGAGGAGGCGCTGCGGTGCGGCTACCGCTACTTCGGCGCGGGCGGCTTCTTCGGCGAGAAGAGGCGAGGCCTCGCCGAGTTTTCGATCGCCGCGAAGATCACGACGGCGCTCTGCCCTGCCGCGGACGGCACGCTGCGGGTGGGGCACGCGGGCAAGCTGGGCGACTTCTCCGAGGGCTTGCGGGCGGACTCCTCTCGGACCCTTCTCGGAACCTTCTCGGAACCTTTCCCCCGCAGGCGACTTCTCCGAGGGCTCGTGGGCGGACTTTTCGGAAGAGAAGCACGGCGGGACGGCGCGCGCCAGAGCTCATCCCCCCTCCGGGTCGCTTGGGACTTCTCGGCTCCTCTCGGCTCCTCTCGGCTCCTCTCGGCTCCTCTCGGCTCCTCTCGGCTCCTCTCGGCTCCTCTCGGCTCCTCTCGGCTCCTCTCGGCTCCTCTCGGCTCCTCTCGGCTCCTCTCGGGCCACCTCGGCCGATCCTCGGCGCAGGCGCGAGCCAAGTTCATCGTCCCCGCGGAGGTCGACCGCGACGAGATGTTCGTTCGGCTCCTCGGCTACGCGCGCGCGGGCGACGCGCTGCACGACGCGGCCACCGCCGCCGCCGCCGCGGGGGTCGGCGCGGCGCCTGGGACGCTGCTGGTCCGAGCCGACGCAGAGGCGCTGGCGGCGCGGCTACGCGAGGTGGGCGGCGCGGAGGCCATGGGAGGGTACGCGCGCATTCGCGACGCGCTGACGACGTACGCGGAGCGTGTCGACGCGGCGGCGGCGGCGCTTCCAGCTCAGCCTCAGGCGGCCGCCGCATCGCGGTGATGAGCGGCGAGGGGGCGGAGGGCGAGGCCGTGGGCGCCGAGAAATCATCAGCCACCGCTGCTGCTCCGTTGTTTCTGAGTTTCTAGGTGTGTGTGTGGAGTGTGTTGCTTCGTCGCTAGTATCGACGCTGCGTATGCTGCACCGCGTTTTCCGGAGGTCCTCACCGAAGACGCCCCGCTCTTCACAGCGCTGTCTGATATATATAGAGTGCGGGTTGACGGAGGTTCCGCTCGTCGACACATCCACGGACCACGCCATGGTCATATCGGCACCAACTCGATTCGCAGTACGTAGATCGGCGTCTCACGGCCGGGCTGCGGGAGACGGGGCCTCTGCGGCTCCGGCTGCGGCGGTACGCCTCCCGCACGGGTTCGGCCCTCGCGGCATATGCGGTGGCGTTTGGCACTGCGGCACTCCGCTGGGCAGGAAGCCATACGCGTTCAGGTACCTCTCGCAGCACATGAGATAGGAGTAGTGCTTTCGCACCTCCTCGCCCTTGCGGATCGCGCGCTTCGCGTGCATCGTGAAGGCGTGCTCGCTCGCGCGGAACCGGTTTTTGACGTCGCCGGGTGTACCGTGGTTGAGCAAATCGGCGCCGGGCGCGCTGAAGAGGATCTGCTGCCCGGGCGTGTACCAGGGCATGCTCCATTGGCGGGCATGTAGCACGCTCACCATGGAGCGAAAGCGCTCCCTGCTGTACACCTGCACCAGCTGCTCCTGGGAGCACACGATGGCGTCGCAGACGCCGCCCTCACTCAGTGCGGCAGCGTGACGGCGGAAGCTCACATCGACGAGGCGCCTCCACGCAGACTCGGTCGCGGCCCGCGACGACGCTGCTAACTTTCGGCTGTAGTTGGAGAGCGAGTTCAGCCGCTCCTGAGAGGTTGCGGGGTCCCACGTCTGGGGGATGCCGTCGGTCGGGTGCGCCTCGAGCAGTGCCTTTACGTACGGCATCCAAAAGGAGGCGTTGCGAGTGGACTCGCGAATCAAGAAGGAAGCCATTGCACTGCGCGTGCCGACCTCCCTCACCATGGGGGAGAGGCTCGAGTTCTGGATTGTAAACGCGCTCAACAAGCTGGCTCTTGGCACGCGGCACACCAGCTCGGCGGATCGGATGGCTTCGGTGGCTCGGACCCCACGGAGCTTGATTCCCAGAGTCGGGTAGTAAAAGGAGCCGAATTTGAGCTTCGGGCACTGTATTCCCATCGCCTTTTGCGCTCGCGGCCAGAGTTCCACTCGTTCGGCGAGGGTCCTCCTCTCCCAGGTAGCGCGTCTCCAGATGCCACCGTCGAGCAGGTCAGCGGGCATGGTCTCAGACATGTGCTTCAGGGTTTATTCCGAGTTACAACTTCGCTGACCGCTCTGCAGTGGGGGTAGGAGGGAATGCGTTGCGGATCCGCGCGGACGAGCGGCTGCAGCGCCGCTTCGCCGAGGTGGGGCGCGCGATCCAAAGCAACTTTTGAAGCTCCCTCGATGGAACTTCGACGCGAGCACTTCCGTCCGGGGAATCACCGCGTGCCTCCCCGTCTTTGTAGCCTGGCGTTTGTGCCCCGTTTGTGCCGCGTCCTGTGCCCCCGAGTTCATTGAAAAAACTGCGGCCTCCTGCGTTTGCGCGCGATACATCACCACCCTCTCTGGCATCTCCTCATCATCAATCACGCGCCAGGAGTGGCCGGCGCTGCTCGCAGCAGAGTCACCAACGAGTCGGTCCGCGTGACTCCTCGTGTCCCGCACCGTTCTCACACATCCATAAACTCACTTTGGCCTCACTGAAGCAAGCCCTCAATCCTGAATCCTCAGATTTTATATTAGGACGCTGTCTACCCCCTAGCAGCACAGGCCGGAAATGAATTGATTGTTTTTTCAGGCACTTAGAGCACACAGTGCCCAGGTGCGCGACACCGAACAGGGAGACGCTCTCCTTCCCTCGCGTGTTGCCCGCGTCACGCTCCTTTTTGCCCGGCCGCGCGCAGGGCAGCGCTAATCGGGCGCCCTTTGCTCCTCCGCAAGCTGCTTGCTATAGGGGGCCAACATATACGCAGAAGATGCTGTCGAAGATGCGGTCGGGTCTTCCGAATGGCGCGCAGCGCCGGCGCGCAGCGCCACGCCGCACGCGTCCGCCGGAGGCCCGCCGGAGGCTCTTGCTGCGGCCACACTCCGGCAAGTTTGCCGCGCGCAGCGCCCCGCGCCGCAGGCCCGCTGGAGGCTCCCCGGCCGACGCGTCAAGGCTGCTTTCGGCAGCGCCGGCGCGCAGCGCCACGCCGCTAGGCGTCCGCCGGAGGCCTGGCCGCCGGAGGCTCTTCATGCTGCGGCGCCACACTCGGGCAGAGGGTTGTGCGCCGGGCCCTCCTGCTCGGCTCCAGCGAGTAGACAAAGTGTTACCATCAACAGAGGAGAAGGATCTGACCTCAGCGCCGATGTGGCCAAGCGCTGGTAGCGTGCTTTTACCTCACACCCACGGTCTCAGGTCTCACCCGCTATAGACCATAGCGTGCATAGACAAACCCAATAGATACGCGAGCACAGGCGGGCAACGGCAAGACCCCACCTGGGCGTGGGGGTTTGGCCCTCTCACTGAAAACCCCGTGCGGAACGAGAAATCATCGCACCACCACCCTTGGCAGCACAAAGCCGCGCCAGATGTCCGCCAGCTCCGGAGCCGCTCCCTCGCGGCTGTCGAAGCGCTCCTCGTCCCAAGCGATCAGGTAGCCCAGCCGCATCACCTCGACCGCCCGCTTGCGAGCCGCCTCCGGGAAGAGCTCGTGCGACTGCGGCGACCACTCCGCCGCCTTGAGGATGAGCCTGCCCACCTCCACCGCCGCGGCCGCTGGCTCCAGGTTGGCGGGCCTGAGGAAGGGCAGAGGCGTGGGGCGTGTCAAAGAGAGGATCCGGCGAGTCGGGGAGAGACCATTGCATTGCGCGCCTCAGTGCGAGGGCCTTGGCCTCGCCCGCCACGCGCACGCCGAAGCGGGCCGTCGAAGTGTTTGCGGAGACGACGACGCCGACCTTGCCGTTCATCGAGGGCCGCGAGACGAGAGAGCGGATCTCGACTGTGGAACCGACGGCCGCAGCGGTCGGATCCGACTCGCCCCACGAGCAGAGGACGCGCGCCCGCTCGAGGGCCGAAGGCTCGCCGGCCGAAGAGTCTGCGCCGCCGCGCAGCAGCGCCCGCGCCCGCTCGACGGTGAGCGCCTGCGGAAGAGGTGCAATGGGAGTGAGGACAGCGCGCTCACGCCTTCAGCCGCTAGTCTCTGGCACGCCTCGAGGTGCTGGAGCGGCGTCCAACCGCGGCTGGCGACCAGCCAGGCGGCGAGGTCGGCGTGGCCTTCACGGCCTACAATCTCCTCGGGTGTGCCGAAGGGCGTAGCGGCGCGGGAGGCGCCGTAGGAGGAGAGGAGCTTGGCGACGTCGAGGTGGCCCTCCTGGCACGCCATGAACAACGGCGTGGTGCCGTCCTCGCTGGCCTGGTCTACCGCCGCGCCAGCCTCGAGGAGCAGCCGGACACACTTGAGGTGGCCTTCCTCGCACGCCATGAACAGCGGCGTGGCGCCGTTCTGCGGGGCTTGGTTGATCGCCGCGCCCGCCTCGAGAAGCAGCCAAACGCACTCGGGGTGGCCCTCCTGGCTCGCCATGAACAGCGGCGTGGTGCCTTCGTTGCAAGCTTGATTGACCGCCGCACCAGCCTCAACGAGCAACCGAACGCACTCGAGGCGGCCCTCCTGGCACGCCATGAACAGCGGCGTGACGCCGTCGTTCATCGCTTGGTTGATGTCAGCGCCAGCGCCGCGCAGCAGCCGGGCGACCTCGGGGTGGCCATTCAGGCACGCGATGTGCAGCGGCGTGATACCGTCGGTCCTGGCCTGGTTGATTGCCGCGCCAGCGTCGCGCAGCAGCCGGGCGCACTCGAGGTGGCCCTCCTGGCACGCAACGTACAGCGGCGTGCGGCCTTCAGAATCCGCTTGGTTGACCGCCGCGCCAGCCTCCAGGAGCAGCCGGGCGCAGTCGATCTCGCCAGTCAAGCTCGCAGCACTCAGCGGCGTGGTGCCTTCATCATCAGCCTGGTCGACCGCTGCGTTGGCCTCGACGAGCAGCCGCGCGATCTCGAGCTGCCCCTTCTCGCTCGCGACGAACAGCGGCATGCGGCCTTCAGCGTCTGCTTGGTCGGTCGCCGCGCCAGCCTCGACGAGCAGCCGGGCGCACTCAATCTGGCCATTCAGGCACGCGATGTGCAGCGGCGTGATACCGTCGGTCCTGGCCTGGTTGATGTCAGCGCCAGCGTCGCGCAGCAGCCGGGCGCACTCGAGGTGGCCCCCCTGGCACGCTATGAACAGCGGCGTGACGCCTCTGGAGTCTGCTTGGTCGGTCGCCGCGCCAGCCTCGACGAGCAGCCGGGCGCACTCAATCTGGCCCTCCTGGCACGCGGTATACAGCGCGGAAGCGCCGCCGCCAGTCGTCGCCCCGAAGCTCACGCCGCTGTCGAGCAGCAGCCGCACCGCCTCGGCCTGCCCGTGCCGAGCGGCCCAGGTGAGCAGCGTGTCCTGCTGCTCGGTGCCGTGCCGCACGTCGAGCTGGGCAATATGTGACGTGCCGTGCGTCCCCTGTCCGGAGAGGAAGGCGCGCAGCGAGGCCAGGTCGCCCCGAGCCAGGTCGGCGAGGCGGGTTGGGAGGATGGCGTCGCTCATGCCAGAAAGAAAAAAATCAAGGAAAAACAACGAGTTGCGCTAGAGAGAGAAGAGCCCTACGTCGCGCCGCTTGGCCAGGGTGTGATCAAGAGGTGCGCCGCATTTGACTGCCACATTCGCGCCCCTGGAGTGCCCGCACCACAAACAAACAAGGGAGGAGGGGGTGCGATCTGGGCATTTCGGCAGGTCTGGGCATTCGATTGCACACGCAGAGAGGCGTCACCCTCGCGTCGCCATGCTCTTTGACACGCCGGCCGGCAGCCCTATCGCCCGGCCGCGCGCGTTGCCAAACTCGGCCGACACGATCGTCGCGCCGGTGAAGTCCGCGCCGTCCAGGTCGCACTCTGCAAAGTTGACCGCGTCGAGGGTGGCGCCGCGGAAGGTCGCGCCCTGCAGCTGCGCGCCCGTAAACTCGACCTTGGGGGGTAGGGGAGGGTGGGTTCGGGTACCGTGGGGTAGGGGAGGGTGGGTTCGGGTACCGTGGGGTAGGGGAGAGGCGACCTTGGAGAGCGCCGCGCCGCTGAAGTTGGCGCGCGGCGCGATCGCCTCCTTGAGCTCGCCTGTGCAACACAAAACGCGTCGTCGCGGCGATACCTCGCTTGAGTGCGCCGTTGCTGGTGGCGGTGCAATCTCGGGCCATCTCGGGCTATCTCGGGGGGGGGGATAGTCTCGGGCACTCTCTGGCACTCTCGCCGTTACTGATGGCGGTTCCCCGGAAAGAGGCGCCGGCGAGTTTCGCCCGGTTGGCGAGGAGCTTGCCGAGGAAGTTGAGGCCTGCGAGGTTGAGGCCTATACCTCGAGTCATCTCGGGTAATCTCGGGGAATCTCGGGGAAGTTGAGGCCTGCGAGGTTGAGGCCTAGAGAGGGGGCCTCGAGCGATTGGCGGCGGCAGTGCCCGAGATTCTCCGAGGTTGACGCCTCCGCGAGGCTGCGACGCCTAGAAAAGGCAGGGACGACGGCTGCGGCCGCCGCCGAAGGAACGACAGCGGCCGCGGGCAGGCGAGGGCGGGCGCCGTCGGCCATCGCTCGGCTTATCTCCACCTCGCCGTCGAAGGTAGCGCCCGTGAAGACCGTGCGCGAGTCGAAGGTGCAGCGCTCGAAAGCCACGTCGCGGAAGCGGGCCTAGAGGGAGGGTGCGGGAGAAGGCTTCCAGCAAGGGGCTTGCCGCGGCAGTGTGTCGCGCTCGGCGCTAGAGACTGAGGTGGGGGCGGCGATGGCGGCGGAGGCGGCGGAGGCGATGGCGGTGGCGGGGACGGCGGGGGAGGTGAGGGCGGCGGCGGCGGTGAAGGAGGCGGCGGCGACGGGGGCGGCGGCAAAGGGGGTGGGGGGGACGGGGGCGGTGGCGAGGGCGGCGGTGGAGAGGGCGGCGGCAGGCTGGGCGGTGGCGGCGACGGCGGCGGGGTGTGCACCCCCTCGAACCGCGCCGCGCGGAAGTCGGAGGCGAGAAACTTGCACCACTCGATCCCGGCCTAAGGTGAGGTAAGGTGAGGTACACTTCTCCACACACACGAGGTGGTGGGGCAAGGGCCAGGCAACCCCTCGCGTCTCCACGTCTGACGACAGGAGCCCCATGGCATTCAGAGTGCAAGGCCCGGTGCGCGTGGGTGAGTGGTGTGTGTGCGTGAGCGTGTGCGTGTGCATGAGCGTGTGCGTGTGCGTGTGCGTGAGCGTGAGCGCGTGCGTGTGCGTGTGCGTGTGCGTGTGCGTGTGTCGGCCTCAGTGAAGTCAACGCCGACGAAACTGGCGCCGTCGGTCGTGTCGATGTAGCGCAGCGACGCCTGGTCGAGCTGCGCGCCTGTGGAGGGTGAGAGTGGGGGGGCGGGGCTTTCCCCCTGTCTCTGCTGCTGCTGCTGCCGCCGCTGCTGTTGCTGCTGCTGCCGCCGCCGCCGCCGCCGCTGCTGCCGCCTCTGCTGCTGCTGCCGCCTCTGCTGCTGCTGCTGCTGCTGCTGCTGCTGCTGCTGCTGCTGCTGCTGCTGCTGCTGCTGCTGCTGCTGCTGCTGCTGCTGCTGCTGGTCCTTGCGCATGTTGCTGCGCGCCGTCTAGCCGAGACTTGCGCATATTGACGCTGTCGAGAGTTGCTCGCGTCAGCTTCGCCTTCTCGAGCACCACGCCCCCCAACTCGGT
>NW_005199211.1:44836-47501 GCF_000372725.1 Emiliania huxleyi CCMP1516
ACGACAGGGGGGGGGGGCCCGGCATTCAAAGTACAAGGGTTCGGTGTCGCGGGGGTAAACCGGGGTGGTATTTGTGGTGCATTTGCTTGTATATGTGGTAGGTGTGTGTGTGGCCGGCCTGCGGCGCGATCGGCAGCAGAGAGGGGGAGAGATGGGAGAGAGGGGGAGAGAAGGGGAGAGAGAGGGAGAGAGGTGGGGAGAGATGGGGAGAGGTGGGGAGAGGTGGGGGGAGAGATGGGGAGAGATGGGGAGAGAGAGGGAGAGATGGGGAGAGATAGGGAGAGATGGGGAGAGAGATGGGGAGAGATAGGGAGAGACTGGGAGAGATGATGGGGAGAAGGGGGAGGCCTGCGGCGCGACCGCAGCAGGCTGCGCTGTCGGCTGCGCCGGATTCGCCGCCCACGCCGTCGCCGAGCCCGCCGCCGCACCAGCCACCGCAGCCTGCAGTAGCAGCGGGCAAACCGGTTGGCAGCCCTTGGCTCAAAAGGACTCGGCACTCCTTCCACCAGCGCGAGCCACAACGCAGAGCAGCAGCAGCCAGCAAGGGGGTGTCCGGCTGTCTCGAGTCAGTCTCTTGCCCCTGAGGACGTGTCTAGGAAGTGTCTAGGAAGTCTCTTGTCCCTGAGGACGTGTCTAGGAAGTGTCTAGGAAGTCTCTTGTCCCTGAGGAAGTGTCTAGGAAGTGTCTAGGAAGTCTCTTGTCCCTGGTCGCGTGGGCGTGGGTACGGGGGGAGGGCGACCTTGGAAGCAAGGCTGCCTACTACTGCTGCTACTGCTACTACTGCTACTGCTGCTGCTGCTACTACTACTACTACTACTACTACTACTACTACTACTGCTACAGCTGCTACTACTACTGCTGCTGCTACTACTGCTGCTGTTGCAGCTACTACTACTACTACTTCTACTACTACTACTACTACTACTACTACTGCTGCTGCTGCAGCCGCCGCCGCCTGGGCCGCCCGTGCCGCGGCCAACTGTGCCGCCGTCGCGGCCGCCCGAGCCGCAGCCAAATGATTCGCCGCCGCCGTCGCCACTCCGGGCGCTGGCGCGAGAGCGGGAGCTCCTCCTCCCGCCGCCGCCGAGGGCAGCAGAGTGGAGGAGAGCGTGGTCGGCTATCAACCAATGAAAGGGCCCAATGAAGGTGAACCTCCACAGGGGTGTCTACCGCTACTAGGGAGGCGTCGGCTGCGCCGGCTGCGGCTGCGCTAGCGGGGCGGACGCCGGTAACGCCGCTGTCAGCGGCTGCAGCGCCCCCGCCCCCTGCGATGGGGCGGGCTGAGGGGCCAAAGCGGCCAGGGCGGCGCTCGCCCCCTGCGCAGTGGCGGCGGCGGAGGCCGTGGCGGCGGGGGCGTCGATGTGGCTGTACCCTCCACCGACCTACGGTGACCGATCAGGTACACTTCTCCACACACACGAGGGTGGTGGGGGGGGCAAGGGCCAGGGCAGCCCTCGCGACTCCGCGTCTAAAAGACAGAGGAGCCGCACGGCACTCAAAGTGCAAGGCCCCCGGCGCGTGGGTGCGCGCGGGGGGGCGTGTGTGTGTGTGCGAGCCGCCGACCTTTGCGTAGCACGACTAGCCCGCCACCGGGAGGAGGTGTCTAGGACGTGTCTAGGACGTGTCTAGGACGTGTCTAGGAAGTGTCTCTAGGAAGCGTACCTTTGCGTAGCACGACTAGCCCGCCATCGGGAGGAGGTGTCTAGGACGTGTCTAGGACGTGTCTAGGACGTGTCTCGGAAGTGTCTCTAGGAAGCGTACCTTTGCGTAGCACGAGTAGCCCGCCATCGGCAGCGTGTGTGTGACGGGCGTCTTGTGCAGCACGCAGCGGGTGTAGGCCTACATGAATGTGAATAAATGGCGCGGTCAGACTTGGAGACGAGGTGGGCTTTAGGGACGTGTGGAGCACGCAGCGGGTGTAGGCCTACATGAAGGAATAAATGGCGCGGTCAAGCTTGGAGACGAGGTGGGCTTTAGGGACGTGAATAATCGATGAACTAATGAGTGATCAGTCCGCCTTGCTGGTAGGAGCGCTGGGTTCGGGTACCATGGGGTAGGGGAGGGTACCTTGGCGGCGGGGAGGGTACCGTGGGGGCGGGGAAAGGTGGGCCTTGATGGCGGCAAACTCGTACGCGAGGCAATCCGCTCTCCGTAGGCACTCGCGGCGGCACTCGGCCTACCACACCACCCAAGGACCTGAACCCACGCTGGATTCGAGACTCTGGAGGTATGGGACTCGCGGCGGCAGTTGGCCTCGGCCCGTACCCCCCACACCTCGCTAAACTTGCCGGCGCCTCCTATAGCTCACCGCCGCCTTTACGAGAGTGGCCGAGGTGGGCTCCGAGCTCTCACCTCCTGCATCGTGGATCGGCGTGCCTGCCGCGCCGCGGCAGCCGCCCTGATGGCGCCTGGAGAGGCCGGCAGGCGCCCCACGAGGCAAGCCGGGCACCTGGAAGGTGACGGGCGCGCCGCGCGCGTACACCTGCCCGTGCCTCTGCCGCCACGCCCCGGCGTTGAAGGGCGTGCGCACCTACCCCGGCGGGTGGACGGGTGTGGGCAGGCTGTGGGGAGGAGTCGAGAGAGGGTGTGGACCAGTGTGGACACAGCCCTCTTCAAATGTCCCCCCCGCGGGCCCCCCCCCGCCGCCCCGCCGGGGGGGGGGGGG
>NW_005199211.1:47642-62371 GCF_000372725.1 Emiliania huxleyi CCMP1516
AGGGGCGGCAGGAGAGCTAAGGACGTCCTCTTCTGAAGGGCATGGTTTGCTCACCGGCGGAAGCGGCGGGTCGAGGAGCGGCGGCGGTGCGGCCGGCGCGCTGGCGGCGGCAGGCGCGGCGGCGGCGGCAGGCGCGGCGGCGGCGACGGCAGGCGCACCGGCGGAGCCTGCGGCGCTGCCGGGTCCCTTCTCGACGTCGCAGCAGCCGGCACAGTCGCACCCGAGCATCTCCCTCGACTCTCGGCACGAGAAATGGTGCCGGAACGCACCGCAGCTCTGCTTTGCGCACCGGGCATCGCATCTCGCCGGTGGCGGAGGCGGTGGGGGCGGCGGAAACGGCGGTGGCGGCGGAAGCGGCGATGGCCTCGCTCTCCCTCGGCTGCCAGCGTAGCTCCTCACCCCGGCCGGCAGCGGTGGCGGTGGCGGCGGCGGCGGAGCGGCGGCGGTGGCGGCAGTGGCGGCGGCGACGCTCTCAAAGCAGCAGCCCACACAGTCGCAGCCCAGCATCGTCGTAGACTCCGTGCAGCTGAAGAGGCTGCTAACGCCAATGCACGTGGATAACGCGCATTTTCGCTGGCACACGGCGACGGCGTCGAAACAGCAGCCGCCACATTGGCAGCCGAGCATCGCCGTCGACCTCGCGCACGTCAGCTGCGTGAGGAAATCGTTGCAGACTGTGGCGGCGCCGCCCGGTGGCCCACAGGGGGTGGAGCAGACGGCCTTGTCGTACGCGGATCCCGGCACACAGGGGAAAGCCACCTGCATCAAAATACCTGCCATTCTCGGTGTTGAACGCCGTAAAAAAATAAGAAGAAAATCCCGGCTTCCTGGCAGCCGGAGGCCGGGAAGAGATGGGAAGGGGAAAGGAAGGAACAGGGAGGAAGAAGGAAGGTCTAGATAACCAGTCGGAGCCCCGCGGCGGCGAGATGCGCGGTTGCGCGCTCCGTGTCGCTTGCGATGGATTACCACCACCTCGCCTTCTCTGTCGCTCTCCTGGCCTAGCCCATCAGTAGCAACCCTGAGCTGTCCCAGACCGCACTTATCTCGGGTCTTCAAGCTCGCACCGGCTCGTGATGCTCCGGTGTAGGGCTCGAGAGCACTCCCGGTGGCCCCGTGCCGAGCGATTGCGAGGGCTTTCCGGAGGTCAATATCGGCGCCACCGACCGTGAAATGTCCCGACCCACAGCCCACATGCACCAGACGCATGGATGCAGTAATACTATGTAGGCCTTCTCTCCCAGGGTTTTGAGCAATAGCCGCCAAAGGTGCTTTTTGTTTGGCAGTTCATCGCGACACGTCCAGGTGCCGACAAAGCGGCTTCCCAGCTCACCACCTCGCCTTCTCTGTCGCTCTCCTGGCCCAGGCCCATCAGTATCAAGCCTGAGCTGTCCCAAACCGTCCTTACCTTGGGTGATGCAGCCCACTCTGGCTCATACCACGGCTCTTACGGCCTCATACACGCTTTCTCCCAGTAAGCTAAAAGTACGTACACGCCCGTTTCACCCACAGACACCGCCGGCACACACTCCCACTTCACACATGCTCAAGCACAACCCCACCCAAGCACAGCCCTGCTCAGAATGGGCAGGGTCCACCACTTGGTGACCCAGGTAGCCTCTGGCTCGTCACTGCACTTGGCTCCTCTGCAGCGATCTCGCGCTCTCGCCACGACAGCACGCCGACGGCAAGCTTTGAGGTCCGTCTGGTGGACCTGCTGTGGCCACAGCCGCCCCTCACATGCAGCTCGCACCATGGCTCGACACCGGGCCCGCTCAGGTTGGTCGTGGCGGCGTGTGTGAAGGATGCGCGGCCGAGCCGCTGGCTGGCGCCGCTTGAACGTCCAAGATGGCCTTCTCCGCCCGGACTGGCAAAATAAAGAAAACGCACGCGCGTCGCCACGCTCCAAACCACAGCTTGGTCGCCGTCTTCCCGCTGCTCGCGCGCCACCTGCGCCCACCCCACCCCAGCCTCGCAGCGGCCTCTGGAGGCGCTCCTCCAGCCTCTTGGGTTCGAAGGTGGCGTGTGGCGCCAGGCGAGCACCACAGGAGGCCGGCCGGAAAGCTATCGGGCTGAAGTCCAAGCTCGGGCTTGACAACGGACATGGCGAAGGTATCGGCGACAGCGACGCTGTGGCGAAAGTCGAGGAGGTGAACGCCACGAGCATTACGTCGAGGCTCAGTCGTTGCAACGTGCTCAAGCGCGTCCCATGTGCACCGCGTCTCGGACCGGCGTGTGTGGGTGCGATTATCGTGTGACGCAAAAAAGAAAATCGGTTCGAAAGTTTCCTTTTTGCGCACCTCCCAAAAGATAGCCGGACAAATCTAGACGCCTAGACCGGACGCGGAACCATCCACATCATCACTGGCTCGCGGCAATACGGGCACTCTCGCATCAGCTCAGAGCATGGCCCGCAAGCACACAGGTGCCCGCACGGAACCGCAGCATGCGACTTGACTCTCGCGAAACACACGATGCACGTGGTCTCTCCCCCCATCGTGGACTCGGGGGCAGCCGGCCGCCCCGTGTCGAGGCCGGCGTCGGCTAGTGAGACGGCAGCAAGCGGCTCGGTGACTGGCAGATGCTGCTCCGCCGCCTCTCCCGCCTCTGGCCCGATCAAGCGCTCGATCGCGCCGACCCGCTCCTCGAGGCTGCCCTCGGTCGCCGTGCCGAGGCTCGCCTCCAGCCGCTCGACACGCCGCGGCAAGTCCCCGCCGCCGCCGGTCGACTCGCTGCTCACCGCCTCCTCGCACCGCGACACCCGACGCGCCAGCGCCTCCTCCGCATCCACCTCTGACCGGCGCAGCGCCTCTGCCAGCTCCGCATCCTCGCGCAACGCCGCCCGCTCTGCCGCACCCGCTCGCTCTGCTGCCTCGCGCTCCGCCCGCCTCGCCGCCTCCTGCTCAGCAGCCAGCTGCGCCGCCCTCTCCTCCTGTGCGCGAACCTCTGCCGCAGCCTTCGCCCTCCGCTCCTCCTCGAGCGCGAAAGCAGATGGCGCCTTCTTGGCCTTATTGTTCTTCATCTTGGCCTCCTTCTTGGCTGCAGTTGCCTCCGCCGCCTTTGCGCGCCGCCTCGCCTTCTCCTCCTCCGCCCTCCTGTCCGCAGCCTCCTTCTCGCGCCGCGCCGCCTCTGCCTGAGCGGCTTTGCGCGCCGCCGAGGCCGCCCGCTGCTCCTCTCGCTGCGCCTCCTCAGCCGCAAGCCTCTCCGCCTCCCTCGCCCGCAGCGTCTCCTCTGCTGCCGCGCGCTCAGCGGCCAGCTTCGCCTCCGCCTCCGCCGCAATGGCTCGCCGCTGCTCCTCCAGCGCCGCCGCGTCCGCCGCCCGGCGCTCCTCGCGCGCCTCTCGCTCTGCCTCCCGCCTGCGTGCCGCCTGCTCGCGCTCTCGCGCCGCCGCCGCCTCCTCCCGCTCGCGCTGCTCGCGCCGCCCCTTGGCCTTGCGCGCCTTCTCTGCCACCTTCTCTGCCGCCTCCGCCTCCCTCAGCGCCGCTGCGTGCTCTGTGAGAGCGCGCACGCACCCGGCGTGGTCCGCTTCAGGAGCACTGGCGGCGTCGGCAGTAGCTAGCACCTGGGCCGCCTCCTTCTTGGCGATCTGCAGCGCGGACGTGCCGTCTGCAGCGCGAGCCTTTGCATCTGCGCCAGCCCGAAGCAGGCGGAGCACGACGGCGGGGCAGCCGCTGCAGACGGCGTTCATCAGCGCGGTGACGCCGAAGTTGTCCCGCAGGTTGACCTCAGCGCCGTGCCGTATCAGCAGGTCGACCACCCGCTCGTGGCCTTTGAAGGCGGCGAGCATCAGGGCGGTGCCGCCGCCGCTGCTCTGCAGGTTGATCTCCGCCCCGTGCCGAATCAACAAGTCGACCACCCGCTCGTGGCCTCGGCCAGCGGCGGCCATCAGCGCGGTGCTGCAGTTGTTGCTCCGCAGGTTGAGCTCAGCGCCGTGCCGAATCAGCAGCTCGACCACCTGCTCGTGGCCTTCGTTGGCGGCGTTCATCAGCGCGTTGCCGCCGTCGCTCCTCTGCAGGCTGATCTCAGAGCCGTGCTGCAGCAGCAGCTCGACCACCCGCTCGTGGCCGTTGTTGGCGGCGCACATCAGCGCGTTGTAGCCTTTGCTGTCATGGAAGTAGATCTCCGCGCCGTGCTGCAGCAGCAGCTCGACCACCCGCTCGTGGCCATTCTCGGCGGCGAGCATCAGCGCGGTGTTGCCGTCGCTGTCCTGCTGGTTGATCTCCGCGCCGTGCCGTATCAGCAGCTCGACCACCCGCTCGTGGCCTTTGCCGGCGGCGTGTACCAGCGCGGTGCCACCGTTGCTGTTCTGCAGGTTGATCTTCGCGCCGTGCTGCAGCAGCAACTCGACCACCCGCTCGTGGCCGTTGTTGGCGGCGCCCATCAGCAGCGTGAAGCCGCTCACGCCGCCTCTCTTGTACGTCGCGTCGGCCCGCCCTCCGCCGTCAAGCCACTCCAGCACCGCCTCCTCTTCGCCTCGCTCCGCCGCTAGCACGGCTGCGTCGGAGCAGCTCAGGGATCCTGCGCCGCTGCTAAGCTCGCGAGCACTCATCGTTTGGCAGCCAAGATGTAAAAATGAACTCACGTTCACGGGACGCGGCACAACGGGGCACAAACGCCAGGCTACAAAGGCGGGTCACAGCGGCAACAAATGGAACGACTACGTCGACGAGCTAGCTGCTCGCGGCAGGCAGGGTGACAGAGGCTCAAACGCTGCCGAGTGGGCGGACGGCACCATCCCGACGAACACTCCCGACGAGGAAAGCAGCGCGGAGGGAAGCGACAGCAGTACCAGTGGACACGGAGCAACAGGCAGCGCCCAGGACTCGGAGAGAAATGACGATAGCGACGCCAACTGTGGACCTGCTACACCAACGGCTACAGCCCCAGCCAGCCCTGGCAGCCACCCCTCGCCCGCCACCGACCCTGAAGCCGCACCTGTCGCAACCCTCGCCGTGCCCCCCGAGTTCGAACAATATGGTCCGAGTACATGCCGAGCGAGCAGGCGAGGGAGATCGGAGACAATCGGGGAGCGCGATGCGTACTTGCCCTCGATGTTGACCCCCGGACGACGCCGCTCTCGCATGCTGCTATGGTCTCTCTCTCGATACACAACACGCTCGCCGACTTGGCAACAAGGGTTGACTCCATCGCGCTAAGCGACGAACCTGCCCCCGCCCCTCGGGGCGCCCCCCCCCCCCCCCCCCGGGGGGGCCCTTTGGGGCCCCTCCAGGGGGCGAACTCTCCGGGGAGGCCGGCTTTCCCCGTGCCGGTTCTCCCCAACCAACCCCGCCGGCAGCGCGAGCTGCCGGCCATATTGAGCGGTTCGTCCGCGTCGCGCACTCGTCCCAACCGGGGGCCGCAGACTGGTTCTGCGCGCCAACGGCTGGTGACGCTGTGTTGCCCTTGAGCTAGTCCTTCCCCGGTCGCCTAGCCTCTGCGCTGTCTGGCGAACGCCTGTATGCCATGCGCGCGGACCACGCTTGCGTGGATACGTGGCTGGCAGGCTGACCCGTGTGCGGGGTAACCCGCGCACGGGGAAGCTTCACGGGTTCGAGTCGTCAAACATTAAGCAGCGGAGGTGTGCCGAGGGGGACCGGGAGGCGG
Organism: Emiliania huxleyi CCMP1516; assembly: GCF_000372725.1. Classification (NCBI taxonomy): domain Eukaryota; phylum Haptophyta; order Isochrysidales; family Noelaerhabdaceae; genus Emiliania; species Emiliania huxleyi. The sequence goes on from NW_005199211.1 coordinate 53,244, forward strand.
TAAGCCGTCGTCGCCCGGCGCTGCTTGCAGCACCAAGCAAGGCGATGGCGCTTAGAGGTTCCTCTTTTCCGCGCCCCCCCCGCAAGGCGCGCGATACACATTGAGTATAAGTTCTAAGGGTCGCACGGAACGGAGTGTCAACAGGATTGGTTGATCACGATAATAAACACGTGCACGCATGGGGCGTGGCTCGCGCGAGCTTGTGCTCTGTGCGTATTCAATGAGAAAAGTGCATCTAACAATAGGTCTCCGAGCGTCCTCGCGCTGGGAGAAGCGATACCCGCCCGCCGCCGCACCCGCGCCTAGATCAAGACTGCGATAGAAGCGCGTCGCGCCGTCGCAATCGGAGCCACCGCCTCCCACGCATTCGTACCCAAGTCGTACCGCTCGACCGAGCTGAGGCGGTTGTAGCCGTCATCCTGTCCGCTCACCGCATACAGCTTGCCGTCGAGCACCGCCACGGCGAGCTTATACCGCGCCTCTGCCATCGGCGCCACCGCTTCCCACGCATCCAGCGCCGGATCGTACCGCTCCACCGAGCTGAGGGCGTTGTAGCCGTCGTCGTACCCGCCAACAGCGTACAGCTTGCCGTCGAGCACCGCCACGCCGAAAGCTATCCGCCGCACCGCCATAGGCGCCACAGCTTCCCACGCATTCGTAGCCGCGTTGAACCGCTCCACCGAGTTGTGGTAGTGTAAACCGTTGAAGCCGCCCGCAGCGTACAGCTTGCCGTCGAGCACCGCCGCAGCAAAACTACACCGAACCGTCCCCATTGGCACCACCGCCTCCCAGGCGTTCGCCGCCGGATCGTACCGCTCGACCAAGTTGGAGAGGCCGACGACGTCGCTGAACCCGCCAACAGCGTACAGCTTGCCCTCGAGCACTGCCACGGCGGAATTCTTCCGCGCCAACGCCATCGGCGCCACCGCCTCCCACGCATTCGTAGTCAGGTCGTACCGCTCCACCAGGTCGGATATTGCGCCGCCAGCCTCGCTCTGGCCGCCCACCGCGTACAGCTTGTCATCAAGCACCGCCATGCCGGCATCGCTTCGTGCCGTTGGCATTGGCGCCACAGCCTCCTCCTCCCACTCGTTCGTTGACGGGTCGTACCGCTCAAGCGAGTTGACGTTATCGTTGTCCTCACCGCGGCCGCCGATCACGGCCAGGCGCGGCCTCTCGCGCTTCTTCAGCGTCTCCTTCCAGCCGCGGCGCCACGCGCGGCACGTCCCCTTGGCGGCGTGCTCCTTGGCCGGCAGCTGGGCGAGGATGTGCGGGGCGAGGTCCGGCGAGAGGAGGACCTCGGAGAGGACCCACTCGGGCTGCTCCACGAGCCGTGCGTGCTCCTCCGCCACGCGCAGCGCGGCGGCGCTCGCGCCCGCCTGCGCCTCGATGATGGCGCACAGCTGCGCTGGCGAGAGGCCCGCGACGCGGGCGCCGATGCGGTGGGAGGCCATTTGAGGAGGCTGTTTGCGCAGTGGTGCCAGCTGCTAGTGTTTTCTTTTATTTGGAGAGACACTGCCAAAGAGGCTTGGATTTCGCTCGCAAGGGCGTGCGGGAGGCCACGGAGGGAATGTATCGGTCCTTACTCCACAGGGGTGCATTCACGGCTGCCAATCTTCTAGGTGAGTGCGCCGCGCAGCCTCGCGAGCGCGCGGCACCGCCGGCAGCGGCTGGAGAGCGCAAGCTCGTGCACCGGTTCTAAATACTTAGTCACGCCCTGTGTGAGCTCTGTCTCAGACCCAGTGTCCATGCGCGCGAAAAAAACCGAAAAATCACAGTGGTGCAGCCGCTGAGGGCCGAGGGTCCGCGCCGGGGTGGGGGGGTGCCGGGGTCGCGTCCATCAACCAACCGATGCGCCTAGGCCTAGGGGTCATATAGCTCAATGACCACGGGTGCATCGCCAGCCGGCACCGCCTGGCAGAGGATGATGTCGCCCGGCTCGGCCTCCGCGACCGGCTCCTCTTTGAAGTCCACCTCGGAGGCGGGCGAGAGGGTGAGTGAGCGATCGGGGGAGAGGTGTGCCGGCGAGGATTAGACTGAAAGGGTGGGTGTGCGGGAGGGCGAGAGCCGGTGATGAGAGGCACTGGTGATGGCGATGATAGCGGCGCGGCTGGTGCAGGTCGTCACCTCGCCCGAGACGAGGCGCGCGGCGCACATGCCGCACACGCCCGCACGGCAGGTGAAGGGCGGGTCGAGGCCCGCCTCCAGTGCAGTGTCGAGCAGCGTTCCTGCAGTCCCCTGCGTGGCGCGCCACTCGGTCGAGACGTACGTGCCCTCGAACGACACTGGGTGCCCCGGCTCGCTGCCGTCGGCGAACGGCTCGGGGCCGCTCTCCTTCTCGAAGACGGTCGCCGGCCCAAAGTGCTCGTAGTCGATCCGCTCCTTGGCGACGCCGAGATCACGCAGCGCTGCGTAGTTGGCGTCCATGAAGCCCGGCGGGCCGCACATGTAGACGTCCGCGTCCAGGTCCTCCGGCAGGTACTTTTTGAACACCGCGGTGTCGATGTATCCGGCGCTATCGTAGTCCTTGCTGAGCTCATCCGAGGCGGCGGGCTCGCTAAAGGCGATGTGTGACTTGAGCGACGGCACGACTGCCGAGAGGGCGCGCAGGTGCTCACCAAAGGCGTACTCGCTGCCGTTGCGCGCGCCGTGCAGGAAGACCATCTTTGGCACGGAGCCTCGCGCGACGCCCTCGGCAATGGACGTGTTCATCATCGCAATCATCGGCGTGATGCCGACGCCACCCGAAACGAATGCTATCGGCCGCGTTGAGCCGCGCTTGAGCACAAAGTCGCCCTTTGGGGCCATGCCCTCGATCGTGTCGCCAACCTCGACCGCGTCGTGCAGGTGGCGCGAGCCAACACCCTCCGCCTATACGCAAAAGGCGTGAGCTCTCGCGAAGAACACGCCATGCTCAGTGCTCGCACAGCTTACGCGCCTCGCGTTTGACGGAGATGCGATACGCCTTGGCATTGGACATGTCTGACAGCGTGTAGGTGCGGACCACCGGCGACTTTTCTCCGGGCACGCTCAGGCGGATTGGGAGGTACTGCCCAGCCTCATACGAAATTGGCGCGCTTCCGTCAGTGTGCACAAAAACAAAGCACAAAGGAGGTGATTGTGTCCGATTCAGGTCGCTTCTCGGTAAGTTTGAGCGGCTGCCAGGTCTTCTTTGCGGGCTTTGCGGCGGCCTTTTTGGCGGCGGCAGCAGCGAACGGGTTTGTGGTGCTCGCCGTGCTGCTTGCGGCGGCGGCCTTTTTGGCGGCGGCAGCAGCGAACGGGTTTGTGGTGCTCGCCGTGCTGCTTGCGGCGGCGGCCTTTTTGGCGGCGGCAGCAGCGAACGGGTTTGTGGTGCTCGCCGTGCTGCTTGCGGCGGCAGCCTTTTTGGCGGCGGCAGCAGCGAACGGGTTTGTGGTGCACGCCGGACGGGCGCACCGTGCTGAGGGAGACGCCCCCTCCGCCCACGGGCGGCATGGCGGCCGTCGCCGCGGCGCTGGCGCAGGTCAACCTGCAGGCCTACGCCGCCGCCTTTGACGCCGAGGGCTACGACGACATCGCGTTCTTGCGCGGACTGGACGCCGCCGAGCGGGCGGACGTGGCCAAGGAGACGGGGATGAAGCCCGGGCACGCGGGCAGGTTTGTCAAGTTCGGCTTCGCGCCGCCCTGAGCGAGCCCGCCGCTAGGGGCTCAGGGATCAGGAGGGTCGGGTCCCGACAGGAGCTCGCTGTCCCAGTACGTTTCGAGTGCTTAGTGTGCACCGACCGGGACGCAGAGCGAGCATGCGGCGGAAGGTCTATACTCTCTGTCCACCGTGCGGAACCTCTCGACGGGAGGTCAATTGTACAGTACTGGCAGTAGCAGGTGTACGGCATACCGAGCATACCAATAAGATCTAAGGGGTGTGTTTTGGATAGCCAGTTTTGGATAGTCCGAAAAGAGCGAGCGGAGGGAGCAAAAAAGAAAAAAACACCTGCCTCCAACCTCCTTCCTTTTTTGAGCAGGTGTGACGCCGCGCGAGCGACGCTCCGAGATCGCCCGAGATAGCGCGGCGCGGCCCCGAGATCGCCCGAGATTGCGCGAGATCGCCCGAGATCGCGCGGCGCGGCCCGAGGCGAGGTGGATGGGCTGGGAGCGAGGGGGCGGAAGTGCTCAGTGCGGTAGATGGTCAGCTCGAGGCGCGTGAGCCGGACTTGTGAGCCGGACCACCCCCTCTTGAACCCTGCGTTGTTGAGCCAGGACTCAACATACTCGGGCTGTCGGTCGCCGTCCCAAACTGTCACTCCCCTCTCTCCCGGCCGGGGTGGGGCGCGCGCGGGGGCGGCGGGTGTCGGGGTGTGCGGGATGTCTGTGGGGCCGAGAGTGATATGCCATGTCCCGCCTTGCTTTGTTTCCTAACATCGAAGGCTAAGCTCAAAAAACAATGAACCCTGCGTTGTTGAGCCAGGACTCAACATACTCGGGCTGTCGCCGTCCCAAACTGTCACTCCCCTCTCTCCCGGCCGGGGTGGGGCGCGCGCGGGGGCGGCGGGTGGGCGGCGAGTGTGCGGGATGTCTGTGGGCCCGAGAGCGATATGCCATGTCCGCCTTGCGTTGGTTTCATATAACACCGTAGGCTAAGCTCAAAAACAATCCGTGGGGGCCGGGCGAAAAGTTCGCACTGGCGATATGATGGCGCATGCGCAGCCGGCGCCGCTCTCCTGGCAGAGCCTCGCGGAGAGCGGGCGGCTCGCCCGCGCGCTTGACAGGGAGAGCGCAGCCGCCCCGCACGTCCGAAAGCTCCGCCTCACCCTCGAGCCCAAAGCTGAGCCGCACACGCTGCGGCTCAAAATGCCGTGCGACTGTGGGAGCTGCATCGTCAAGGCGCAGATGAAGGCGGGCGCCTCCTGCCTGGTGCTGGTCTGGAACGAGGAGAAGCAGAAGTGCTCGCTCCGCCTCAAAGAGCTCGCGGACGCCGCCGCGCCAAGCGAAGGGCCGCCTGCGCCCGCCGCCGGCGTTGCGGCTGCAGAAGCGGTCACTCAAGCGGCGGCAAGCACTGCCACTGCCGAGGCGGTGGGCGGCGAGGGCGGCGAGGGCGGCGAGGGCGGCGAGGGCGGCGAGGGCGGCGAGGGCGGCGAGGGCGGAGAGGGCGGCGAGGGCGGAGAGGGCGGAGAGGGCGGCGGCGGCGACGAGGAGGCCGGCGGTGGCGGAGACGGCGGCGGTAGCGGTGGCGAGGCCGCGCTGCCGGGAAGTAGCGCAGCGTGTCCAATGGAGTTGGACAGCGACGACGAGCCGGAGCCGGCGGCCGCGACCGAGCCTGCGGCCCCCGCGGTGGAGAGCGAGCAGAGCCCGCCCCTGATGGCGCCCGCGGCGCTGGCGGCAGGGGCAGACGAGCTAGCGCCGCTGGAGGAGGGAGCGGCGCCGCCGGCGGAGGAGGCGGAGGCGCCTGTGGCGGAGGAGGCGGAGGCGCCCCTGGCGGAGGAGGCGGAGGGCTTGCGTCTTCATTTGTCTAGCAGCAGCAGTAGTGGCTACAAGGGGGTGCACAAGGACTCGCGAAACGGCCGCGTCAGCTTCTACGCGCAGCACAGTGTGGGCGGAGGAAGTGTCCCACTAGGCCGCTTCGCCACGGCGGTGGAGGCGGCGGTGGCGTACGCGCGGGCGGCTGGCGAGTACCAGCCTCAGCCTCCTCCGGCGGTGGCGACAGAGGCGGAGGGATTGCGCTTGCACCTCTCGAGCAGCAACGCCACCGGCTACAAGCACGTGTACAAGGACTCGCGAAACGGCCGCTTCTACGCGCAGCACAGGGTGCACAAAAGGCATGTCTCGCTCGGCTTCTTCAAGACGGCGGTGGAGGCGGCGGTGGCGTACGCGCGCGCGGTCAGCGAAGCGCCGGATGCGGGTTCGGCGGTGGCAGCAGCAGCAGGGCAGGCGTCGGCGGCACCGCTACCGTTGGGTGAGGCGGCAGAAGGCGCAGCCGCTGCCGAGCCGGTGGTGGAGGAGGCGGTGGTCGCGGCGGCGGCGGCAGGGGCAGAAGAGCCGGCGCTGCTGGAGGAGAGAGCGGCGGCGGCGGCGGATGCGGCGGCAGCTGAGGCGCCTGTGGCGGAGGTAGCGGAGGGCTTGCGTCTGCATTTGTCCAGCAGCAGCATCACGGGCTACAAAGGCGTGTACAAAGACCACGGCCGCTTCCAGGCGCGGCACAGGGGGGAATCCCTCGGCGCCTTCGACACGGCGATGGAGGCGGCGGTGGCCTATGCGCAAGCGGTCGGCGAGTACCAGCCTCCGGCTCCTCCGACGGTGGCGACAGAGGCGGAGGGCTTGCGTCTGCACCTCTCCAGCAGCGGCGGCACCGGCTACAAGGGCGTATACAAAGACCACGGCCGCTTCCAGGCGCGGCACAGGGTGGGTGGAAGGCTGGTCTCCTTCGGCACTTTCGACACGGCGGTGGAGGCGGCGGTGGCGTACGCGCAGGCGGTCGGCGAGGCGCCGGAGCGCGGCTGCTGCTCTTCCGCCGCCGCCGTTGCCAGGGGCAGCGGCGCCCGGCCCCGCCCAGCAAAGCGCCCGCTCGAGCCGACCGACGCGCCGCCGCCGAAGCGGCGCTCAAGCCGCGCTGCCGCCGCCGCCCCCTCGGCTGCCTCCTCCTCCTCCACCCCTCCCGCCGCCTCCTCCTCTTCCTCCACCTCCGCCACCGCCACCACCGCCCCCACCGCCCCCACCGCACTGGCCGCGTCCACCAGCGCCACCCGCACCGCCGCCTCAACCTCCACCGCCGCCGCCTCCGCCCCCTCCTCCTCCACCGCCGCCCCTGCCGGCCCCTCCCCGCTCTCGAGCCGCCTGTTCACGACCACGCCGGACGGGCGCACCGTGCTGAGGGAGACGCCCCCTCCGCCCACGGGCGGCATGGCGGCCGTCGCCGCGGCGCTGGCGCAGGTCAACCTGCAGGCCTACGCCGCCGCCTTTGACGCCGAGGGCTACGACGACATCGCGTTCTTGCGCGGACTGGACGCCGCCGAGCGGGCGGACGTGGCCAAGGAGACGGGGATGAAGCCCGGGCACGCGGGCAGGTTTGTCAAGTTCGGCTTCGCACCGCCCTGAGCGAGCCCGCCGCGAGGGGCTCAGGGATCAGGAGGGTCGGGTCCCGGCAGGGGCTCTGGCCTAGTACGTTTTGAGTGCTTAGTGAGTGTGCACTGGGACGCAGAGCAAGCATGCGGCGATGGGAAGGCCTCTAGTCTCCGTCCGGCACATCAGATGTAGATCTAGAGAGAGATTTTTAGCAATACCAATGTTTGTTTGTTAGATCTACGGGCTCAATTTTCTTTAACATTTGAGAAGCAGTAGTGGGGACCGTGCGACGGTCGCCCCCACAGCCAACGAGCAACGTGGAAAAACGAGAGCACAGTCTCACGCGTGGTCACCCCTTACTCTTCCGCAAAAGAGAAATCCGCAAAGCGTGACGCAATTGAGGCCGCGAGACGCGACTCGCGAGCCGCCTCGCAACGACTTTGACCGCACTCTTCTCTCTCCCCATGTGCGCTCTGCACTCGCCGCCGCACGCCGCAGCGTGTCTCAAACAACTTCACCTCCACTCGTTGGCACACACAGGTGCTGCAACAACGACCCAAACAACCTGCCCGAGGTCAACAAGACGCGCTGCGTCGCGATCGCCGTCATGGTCTTTGGCGTCATCTCTTGCCTCGGCTTCCTCGTGCCTGGCCTGTGGTGGGCAGCATCACTGGCTTCTTCGCTTCGCGAAAGCGAGAGAAGGGAAACTCGGTCGCAAGCGGACCCGCGAGCTCGTACATGGCCGCGTTGCCCTCGATTGCGCCCTCCCCGACGTGCGGAAGCGCCCCTCTGAGGGGTAGAGGTCGCGTTTCCCGTCCCGCGCCGTACGCCAGCCGAAGGACTGCCCGACCAGGCCGTGGGTCTGGGCCAGCGCCGCCTCAGCCCCGTGCGCGTGCAGCGAGCCAGCGACACGTCGAGCCGGTGGACCGGGCCACTGATGTGGCCCCAGACACGATTGGCCGCCACCTTGGCGGTCCAGCCCGGGAGCATGAAGCGCGCGCTCGAGAACTTGATAGCAACCTCGAGCTCCTCGCATTTCTTGTGCCCGCCCGTGCCGAGAAAGAACTGGCCGCGGCCGCCGCAGGTGCCGTTGATCATATTTGGGCCCGTCGTGAACTCATTCAGCTCGGAGGTCCAGAAGCTCGCCGTGGCGAGCTTGTGCTTCTCCCCGCCCACCAGCGCCAAGACGTGCACCTCTGTGATGAAGGATCCGTCGATGGTGCGACGCGAGCGAGCAGGTTGAGGGTACAAAGGAAGGCAAGGACAAGGCGAACCGGACCCGACTGGGCAGGCGCACCAGCGGCTTGCACGCAAACCTTGCGGCACACGGGCCACGGCCCCACGGGGGGGGCATGGGGAGAAGTGGTCCGTGTGTGTCTCGCCCGCGATGCGTCGGCCTTGACGGCCGGAATACGAATCTTACCTTATATTTCCCCGTGTCCGGTTTTCCGACTCGGGCAACTCGATGAAACGGGCGGACGGAAAACGCGTTTGCGGCAGCTCGCCCGAGAGCTATGCATGAAGCGGCCGGCGCGCCACCGCAGCTCACCGATGGAGTGTGCGGAGCGGCTCAATCCACTGGCGCAGCAGCATCGCGACCCATTCTCCAAGCACGGCCTCTGGCGTTGCGATTGCACAGAGAGCGAGCAATAGTCGCCAAAAACACTGATCTGTGTGCAGCGGATCTCCATGGCGGTCGCGCCCAGCGAAGGGACAACCGCAGGCCTCGGATGCTCGCCCGGAAGCGGACCCACCGTGCGAGTTGCAGACCCGGAGGTGGCCGACCCAGCTCACCCCCAGAGAGGCATGCCCAGGGTCAGGCATAGAAGGGGGGTGTTTTCCGTCCGTCCACGCCCACCTGGGGGGGTCTTATTTGAACTGGAGGTCAAGCATAGCAACTTGTAGACGTACTGCACACACACAAAGTCCGAGTTCTCCACTCACTCAACTTCTTCCCACTCATGCAGAGGCCCTCCTCACGCCCCGCCAGCAGCCCTCCGCATGCGGGCCGCTTGCCGCTTTCGTCGCGGATGCCGCCCCCTGCCCCTCCCTCTTCCCTCCCCTCGAGGGGCCGCCCTCCTCCAACTGGCCTT
>NW_005199211.1:62857-64354 GCF_000372725.1 Emiliania huxleyi CCMP1516
GCTGCCTCCCGCCTTCGAGTAGCGGGCCCCGGGCCCGGGCGCCTCCAGAGACCTGCTCTGCGCACCCCGCACACAGAACCCCCCCATTCGCGGAGAGCACCCCGTCCTCCTCATGCAGCCCCGGGCTGTCCCGTCCATAAGCGTGCCGGAGGTAGAAGGTCGACATCACCCCCATGCGGGCCGCCGTCTCCACCGAGTCGGCCCTGGGCCCCCGAGGACCCCTCGGCTTGCCCTTGTCGGAGCGCGGCTTCTTCTTGCTGGTGGCCTCGAGCTGCGCCGCTTCGTCCAGGATCCCCTTCCTCAGCAGATCGCCGTGACAGGACTCAATCCTACCCGCGCATAGGAGCACAAGATCCGTGCCGTCTCGAACCTTCTGTGCCAGTTCGCGAAGTGCCCCTCGAGGGGGGCAGCTGGCACTCCGCGGTTCGGTCGTCGTGGTGATGCTCCTCCATCGCTGTTGGAGCGATGGTCCAGTGCGTCGTGCAGTCAGGTCAAGGTCGTACGTAGTAACGTCAATGCTCGGTCTTGCGTCTATGCTGTTGCGTATTGAGATCCTCAGCTGGTCTAAGTTGGTTTACGTTTGCTCAAAGGGGGGCTACGGTGAATACGACACTCTGTCGCACTCACGGACTGAAGTCAGGAGCCTGTTGGCGGCCCGAGACTGAACGACAGGGGCTCTCTCCGAGGCCCTCACACTCCCGTGCGGCGTTCAGAGAGTTCGTTACACACAATGGGACCGCCCGTCCTCCTCAATTCGATTATCGGGACCCCCGGGTCGTTACATGCGCCTCGTCACTCCGTTGCGAGCTCCATTCGCGGCTCCAATCGCCCCGAGTCACCGCGGAGGACTTGTCCAAAACCCTCCTCCGCGACAGATAGATGCTGAGAATACAACGAGAGATGAAGAGGAATGCCAGCACAAAGCACTTTGTGCCTGCACGTCGCGCGCGGCCCCCGCGTTTTTTTCGGATTCCGCACTCTCTTGAACTTGATGTGCCAACACTCTCTTGGCACTTGAACATCTCCGCGCCGCCCGAGAGCCCGCTTGCAATCCGTCAACGTCGGCCAGAGGTTAGAGGGACCCGCAGTGAAACCACCCCGGTGCCAACCGTCTTCGCTTTCGTCGGTTCCAAGTGCACTTGGAACCCACGAGACCCGAAAAGAAAACGTAACCGGCGCAGAGACTAAAAAGGCCATCGTCCACACGCTGTGCTCACGCACGCCGCCATCAACAGCGACGCGGTCGGCGAGGGCAGGACGGCGGCACAGGCGCGCCGCCTCTCCTCACACATACCTCCGCCCTAGCTACCTCCGCCCCCCTCGATCCGCCCCCCTCTCTCCCCGCGTGGACCCCGCCTCGGCCGAGCGATATGCTCCAACCCTCTGACCCTCGCCGGGTGTGTGCAGGCGCTCCGCTCGGAGGCGACCGACCTCTTCCTCCCCGAGGAGCTGAGCCGCGCGAGGCCGCACCTGCTGCCAATCACCCTCTGCCCGCCG
>NW_005199211.1:65882-67803 GCF_000372725.1 Emiliania huxleyi CCMP1516
CTGCCCACCTCCACCGGCTTCGGCCGCTGGGTTTACGGTTGGCCGGCCTGAGGGGAGGCAAGAGGCGTGGGGTGTGTCCAAAGAGAGGATCCGGCGAGTGGGGGAGAGGCCATAGCGCGCCTCAGTGCGAGGGCCTTGGGCTCGCCCGCCACGCGCACGCCGAAGCGGGCCGTCGAAGTGTTTGCGGAGACGACGACGCCGACCTTGCCGTTCATCGACGGCCGCGAGACGAGAGAGTGGATCGCGACGGTGGAGCCGACGGCCGCAGCAGTCGGATCCGACTCGCCCCACGAGCAGAGGACGCGCGCCCGCTCGAGGGCCGACGGCTCGCCGGCCGAAGAGTCCGCGCCGCCGCGCAGCAGCGCCCGCGCCCGGTCGACGGTGAGCGCCTGCGGAAGAGGTGCAATGGGAGTGAGGACAACGCGCTCATGCCTTCGGCCGCTAGTCTCGGGGCACGCCTCGAGGTGCTGGAGCGGCGTCCAACCGCGGCTGGCGACCAGCCAAGCGGCGAGGTCGGCGTGGCCTCCATCGGTTGCGATCTCCTCGGGCGTGCCGAAGGGCGTAGCGGCGCGGGAGGCGCCGTAGGAGGAAAGGAGCTTGGCAACCTCGCGGTGGCCCTTCTCGCACGCAATGTACAGCGGTGTGGCGCCATGCGGCGGTGCTCGATTGACCGCCGCGCCAGCCTCGAGGAGCAGTCGAACGATCTCGGGGTAGCCGTTCTGGCACGCGATGAAGAGCGGCGTGGCGCCTTGCTTGTCGGCTTGGTTGGCCGCCGCGTTGGCCTCGAGAAGCAGCCGGACGATCTCGAGGTCGCCATTCTGGCACGCGATGAGCAGCGGCGTGGTGCCATCCTGATTGGCTTGATTGGCCGCCGCGCCAGCGTCGCGCAGCAGCCTCGCGATCTCGACGTAGCCGTACTGGCACGCGATGAACAGCGGTGTGGCGCCGCTGTTGGAGGCTTGGCCGACCGCCGCGCTGGCCTCGAGGAGCAGCCGGACGCACTCGACGTGGCCGTTCTGGCACGCGATGAACAGCGCGGCGCGGCCGCCGCCGCCCGTCGCCCCAACGCTCGCGCCGGCTTCGAGCAGCAGCCGCACCGCCTCGGCCTGCCCGTGCCGAGCGGCCCAGGTGAGCAGCGTGTCCTGCTTCTCGGTGTCGAGCCGCGCGTCGAGCCTGCCGCGCGTCCGCCGCCCGGAGACGAGGGCTCGCAGCGCGACCAGGTCGCCCACCGCAAGGTCGGCCAGCAGCAGGCTGACCTCGCTCATGCCGCCAGAAAAGAAGAATTTTACGCGCCCAAACGCGTCTCAGCGGTCGGCGTGGCACGCCCGCCCTCGAAGGCGATTCGGCCTTGGTGGAGCGGGGTCGGGAGGGCGGGCTTGTGGACCGTGATCTAAAGCCGTCCACCGATAGTCACCCCCCCCCCCCCACCCTCCCCGACCCCCGACCCCCGCCTCAGTGTCACCCTGCCACAAACACGCCCGTGACTTGAGTCGTTCCCGAGTCCGCTCCGCGTGCGCGTGCAGGTGCAACCCGACGCTCGGTCACCTCGGCGTGGACGGCAAGGCGACGTCGCCGCTCTGGCAGGCCGTCAACTCAGCGGCGACCTCCGCATCGCCAACGCGCTGCTCGGGCGCGGCGTGGAGATCGGCGCGCGCGAGCGGGAGCTGCTCGAGCACCTCGACGACAACGCGCCGCTCGGGGCGGCGCATCCCCACCGGCGGGTGCTGGCGCTCGCGGGCGTCTTCGACGACGTCGACGACGACAGGCGCTCGATCGGCGGCACCGACGAGGCGGCCCCGTCGATCGGCAGGGTGGGTCCCCCGCCCTGCCGATTGATGGGGCCGCTTCTTGGTGCCCCCCGCGCGCGCCTTGTGTTCGTCTCGGTGTTGTTGCCCTCCGGGGCCGGTGCCCCGGGGGGGGG
>NW_005199211.1:80359-82901 GCF_000372725.1 Emiliania huxleyi CCMP1516
ATCATCAACGACGAGAAGCTGACTGCGCGCGTCCCTACGCTAAAGTTCAGTCTGACTACCAACCTTCACGTGGACGTGACGGCTCACGACAGCCGACGCCGTGACTGTCACCACGGTCTTGGAATGGTTAACGTCATCACAACTATGCGAGAGACGCAGTGCATTTGCACGCCAATGCGGCGATGGGGACCGCTGGTCCGCTTTTTGAAGGCCGCGCTGCACGTGTGTGTCCTGCCGGCCCTCGCCGCCTCGATCGACCTGCGCTCGTTTCACATAGAGGTCTTGGTGCTATGCTTTCTGCTTGATAGCAGGGTATGGCCGCGGAAGGCCTATTCCGGAGAGAACGCAAGGGCACAACTGCTGCTCGACCTGGTCGAGTTCTACGCGACCAGGTTCCGGCCCAGAGAGCATTACATTCACCATGAGCGGGGGACAACCAAGATGTACTTCGTTCAACGGCAGGAGGGTCGCATGGGTGATCTGGTTATGAGCAGCTTGCTGCCCGCGAGCGATGCGGAAGGTGACGCATTCTACGATAGTCCCCGGGATGGCGGCTGGGAACAGGTGATCAAACCGTTCTTTCAGACGATCTCTGACGGGATTCGGAATCAAAGCTGGTCCCCGGAACTTGAAGAGCTACTTGGTGTCGGCAGGCCCACGCGCTCAGAGCGGTTCCGGAACCGGCTTGGAGGAAAAGGATAGAGTCTCATCTCATCCGTTTCAGCGATAGCAATTTAAGCCCCCAAACCTCCTCATTTCTTAAAAGGTCTTAAAAAACTTCTTAAAATACAATCCTCACTGCACACCCAACGCGGCCAAAGGATATCCAACCTCGAGACCAGAAAAGAATTTTACAACAAAGCTCCCTCGCACAACACTGGGCACGGGACTGGCGCGCACTGGCACTAACACAGGTGTGCCAGAAAAGAATTCTTAAGTGGCAGTCCGGGTTCTGTGAAGAGGGTCGCTCGTCGAATGCGAGCCAGTTCGCTCGCGACGCCGACGCCGACGCCGCCGCCGGAACGACCGCGGCGGCCGGTCGAGCGGCCGCCCCGGCCAGCGGCCGTATCGAGCCTGCCCGTCGCGAAGGTGCGGACCTCACGCGCCCCACCGGCCGCCCGCGCCGCCGCGCCCACGTCGCTCTCTCGAAGCCCAGCGCCACGCCGCTACGACTCCCATCGCGACGACTCCCGTGCTCGCTCGTGGCGCAGGCGATCGACTCCTGACACCCATCGAGCGGATGGGCGCGTTCCCGCCGCGACCCGGTACTCTCGAACGACTTTTGAGGGCAAAAGGTGCCGCCCGAGCCCATTCCCGCCGCCCGCCGCCCGAGATCAGCTGCCACCGGCCAGCGCGCGCGCGGAGACCTGCCGCGAGCGCCTCCGTGGCCCTAGCTGGGGTGATTAGCAAGCGCCTCGGCACTTTAGATTCGCCCCTCGGGCTTTTCCGCGCGCGTGATCAGTCTCGCGTTCTCTCCTTTTTCAGGCGCCTGTTTTCGGCCTCTGAAGAGCAACCGTCGAGGCGTCGATGCTCGCCTCCACGCCCGCGCCAGACCTCCGCGATTGGGGCGCCTTGTCGACGGGATCAATTGTGATTCCGGGCGTATTTTTCTGACACTTTACTCGCACGTCGGCGACTCTTAGTCGCTTCTCCGTGCTAGGAGGCCTCTGTTTTGTGTCCGTGAGGACTAGATCGAAACTAACATTTCGGCACATGCGAGTAAAGTATCAGAAAAATGCGCGTTCGTTCACAATTCATGTGTATATGAACGGTGCCGACGGGTTTGGCGAGCATCGAAGCCGTCCAGGCGCAGCAACGCGACGGTTTCGGAGGCCGACGGCTCCGAAAGAGCCTCCCGAGCGAGGCCGGCGCGGTCACGGTACCGTGGAGGCCACAGACGTCGCCGGAGCGGCACTCCCGGGGCGCCACTCCCTCACCCGGTCAGGGGGGGCCAACCACAGCCCGCCTCACCGTCCGTGGAGCTTCCGTGGTCCGCCGCTTCGGCTTCGATTTTCGACCCTCCCGAGGCTGCTAGAGCAGCCCCGCGGAGCCTCCCGGATGCACCAGCACACCGTCGTCCAGAACGCCGGCGCACGCGCTGCCCAGTGACTGGGCGGGTCGGCCCCGACTAGGGGCGGGCCCAGCCGCGCGGAGAAGATCATCCCACTCGCGGTTCGTCGCACCGTCCGCTCCAGTTTTCGTCTCGAGCGGGTCGTGAGACGGCCGCGAGAGCGAGCACCGCGGTCACGGTACCTTGGAGGCCACAGACGTCGCCGGAGCGGCACTCCCGGGGCGCCACTCCCTCACCCGGTCAGGGGGGGCCAACCACAGCCCGCCTCACCGTCCGTGGAGCTTCCGTGGTCCGCCGCTCCGGCTTCGATTTTCGACCCTCCCGAGGCTGCTATAGCAGCCCCGCGGAGCCTCCCGGATGCATCGGCACACCGTCGTCCAGGATGACGGCGCACGCGCTGCCCAGTGACTGGGCGGGTCTGTCCCGACTAGGGGCGGGCCCAGCCGCGCGGAGAAGGCCAGCGAGCTCGAA
>NW_005199211.1:83001-85260 GCF_000372725.1 Emiliania huxleyi CCMP1516
AGCGCTCGTTTGTCCCTCCCTCCATCCGAGCTTCTCCTCTGCCATCTGCCACTATCGACGAGGTCGACGAGGAGGCGCTATCGACCATGACAAAACAACTCGACTTTGTGGGTCGCACACCCTCACCAAGCGACAGCTGCGCCCGCCAAACTCAGATCTACAAACGGGCGCTGCTATGGCTGACGATGCTCGTCCAAGAATCTCTTCCAGGATTCGAGCTCCTCGAGTACGGCGCCCGAAAAAAGGGCACGGACACAGAGTGGTCTGACATTGATGTCGTCGTCGTGGGCAGCTCGGAGGAACGGGAGACACTGCAGCGGTTCCGGAACCTCGTGTTCAACAGGGAAGCGGAGCTCTTGCAACAACTCGGCATCAGGCAAGTCATCATCAACGACGAGAAGCTGACTGCGCGCGTCCCTACGCTAAAGTTCAGTCTGACTACCAACCTTCACGTGGACGTGACGGCTCACGACAGCCGACGCCGTGACTGTCACCACGGTCTTGGAATGGTTAACGTCATCACAACTATGCGAGAGACGCAGTGCATTTGCACGCCAATGCGGCGATGGGGACCGCTGGTCCGCTTTTTGAAGGCCGCGCTGCACGTGTGTGTCCTGCCGGCCCTCGCCGCCTCGATCGACCTGCGCTCGTTTCACATAGAGGTCTTGGTGCTATGCTTTCTGCTTGATAGCAGGGTATGGCCGCGGAAGGCCTATTCCGGAGAGAACGCAAGGGCACAACTGCTGCTCGACCTGGTCGAGTTCTACGCGACCAGGTTCCGGCCCAGAGAGCATTACATTCACCATGAGCGGGGGACAACCAAGATGTACTTCGTTCAACGGCAGGAGGGTCGCATGGGTGATCTGGTTATGAGCAGCTTGCTGCCCGCGAGCGATGCGGAAGGTGACGCATTCTACGATAGTCCCCGGGATGGCGGCTGGGAACAGGTGATCAAACCGTTCTTTCAGACGATCTCTGACGGGATTCGGAATCAAAGCTGGTCCCCGGAACTTGAAGAGCTACTTGGTGTCGGCAGGCCCACGCGCTCAGAGCGGTTCCGGAACCGGCTTGGAGGAAAAGGATAGAGTCTCATCTCATCCGTTTCAGCGATAGCAATTTAAGCCCCCAAAGCTCCTCATTTCTTAAAAGGTCTTAAAAAACTGGCACGACAAGGGCGCGGACTGGCGCGGACTAGCACACACACACCGGCTCACAAAAAGAATTTAAAAAAAGAACTCCCACAGCAGACAGGCTCGACACAGGTGCGAACTGGATTTGCTAGTACTATCACAAAAGAAATGGACGCACGCCGCCACTGAAGTGCGTGCGGGGGCACGTGCTGGCAGCTTTTGCCCCTGGCCCTGGCTCCATGGCCGCCGCGCCCTCGCTGGCCACGCTGCAGAACCTTGTCCGGCGCGACCCGGATGGCTACACCGAGGAGGTCGGCCGGCGGCTGCGCCACTTCCAGTCGCTGCTCGCGCTCGTCGAGCAGCAGCCGGGGAGCAGCCCGGCCGACTTTCTGCCGCTGCTGAGCTTCGTCTCGCACATCGCGGCGTGCTTTCCGTCGCTGATGGCCGACCTGCCCGAGGGGCTCGGCCGCCTCCTCGAGGAGCGCCACGACGTCCTCGAGCCCGCCGTGCGGCGCGCGCTGCTGCAGGCGCTCGTCCTGCTGCGGAACCGCGGGATGGTCCCGCCGCTCGCGCTGCTGCAGCGGTGCTTCCGGCTGTTCCGCTGCCGCGACAAGACGCTGCGCGCGCGGCTGTACGCCTACGTCGTGACCGACATCAAGACAGCCAACCGCAAGGCGCGCGACCAGCCGCTCAACCGCGCGCTGCAGAACCACGTCATCCACATCCTGCAGGAGCCGAGCTCGGTGGGCGCAAAGTACGCGCTGCGCGCGATGATCGAGCTGTACCGCAGGCAGGTCTGGCGCGACGCCAAGACCGTCAACGTCATCGCCTCCGCCCTCTTCTGCCCCCACCCAAAGCTGCGGATCGCGGCGCTGCACTTTCTGCTCGGCGCGCACGACGCGCCGCGCGACGGGGAGGACTCGGAGGAGGAGGAGCTTCAGGAGGCGCGCGGCGCCGTCTCCAAGCTGCGCGAGCAGCTCGGCGGCAAGGACGGCTCGCACGAGTCTCGCCCCGGCCGCTGCGTTCACAAAAAGAAGCGCAAGCTGCAGCGCGCCATGCGCTCGACCAAGTCACGAGGCAAGGCGGAGGCCGCGGCCTCGTTTGCGGCGCTCCACCTGCTGCACGGCCC
>NW_005199211.1:85360-86672 GCF_000372725.1 Emiliania huxleyi CCMP1516
CCTGCACGAGGTGCAGTGAGGCGAGGGCAGAAGAGGTGAGGTCTCTTCCTGCACGAGGTGCAGTGAGGCGAGGGCAGAAGAGGTGAGGTCTCTTCCTGCACGAGGTGCAGTGAGGCGAGGGCAGAAGAGGTGAGGTCTCTTCCTGCACGAGGTGCAGTGAGGCGAGGGCAGAAGAGGTGAGGTCTCTTCCTGCACGAGGTGCAGTGAGGCGAGGGCAGAAGAGGTGAGGTCTCTTCCTGCACGAGGTGCAGTGAGGCGAGGGCAGAAGAGGTGAGGTCTTTTCCTGCACGAGGTAGGCGAGCAGCAGCGTGATGTCGCGCTGGTGAGGCTGCAGGTAGCGCTGGAGGTACGGGAAGAAGTTTGGCAGCTGCAGCCGGTGCGCGCCGACGAGGCGCGAGAGGAGGTTGATCATCAGCAGCCGCACCTCGAGTCGTTCACACTCGGGCAGTGTGGACGACTCGAGGTGCGGCTGCTGATGATCAACCTCCTCTCGCGCCTCGTCGGCGCGCACCGGCTGCAGCTGCCAAACTTCTTCCCGTACCTCCAGCGCTACCTGCAGCCTCACCAGCGCGACATCACGCTGCTGCTCGCCTACCTCGTGCAGGAAGAGACCTCACCTCTTCTGCCCTCGCCTCACTGCACCTCGTGCAGGAAGAGACCTCACCTCTTCTGCCCTCGCCTCACTGCACCTCGTGCAGGAAGAGACCTCACCTCTTCTGCCCTCGCCTCACTGCACCGGAACTGCACCCCTGCACTGCCCCCTGACTCCGCCCTGACGCCGCCCATAAATTGCCGCCCTCACGTCTCTGCCTCCCGGTGTTTGCACACCTCGGCCGACATGCCCACAACACTTTCCCAAGAACTCTCGGCTGCTCTGCACCCCCCCCCACACACACGATAGCCTCGGGAGGCTGACTTTGAGGCACAATCATCGGACGACGTCGGCGAGTTGAGTCGCGCTCGCGATAGCCAGATGACCTCTCATACTAGTATCATCGGCCATGGCCGCATGAAGCGCGGGGGAGGGCGCTGGGAGCAACACGGAGCTCCGTTGGACGTTTTCAAGATTAGCGTGTCAGAGTGAAATGGAACTAGCCTTTCGTTTTCTGGCTCGATTCCGCTCGAGCCGAGACAGGAGACAGCGGTTAAGTAGGGCAAGCGGCTAGGGGGGACCGCCGCCGCGCGCCGGGAACACCCGCCACAGCACACACCTATATAAGCGACCACAACACTGCCCCGGAAGAGAGCTGCCACTTTCTCCATGCATGCTGACCTGAGAGACTTGAGACACATAGAGTATCGCGGGCCGTAC
>NW_005199211.1:86772-100608 GCF_000372725.1 Emiliania huxleyi CCMP1516
GACGCGCGAGGCGCGCGAGGGCGAGACCCTCCGTGGTCCGATCCGAGATCTGCCAGATCCGCCGAGATCCTCCGAGGCGTGATCCAACGTGGACTCGTCCCCGGGCCGCCTCTGCCAAACTCCTTTGCCCTATCTCCGTGTCTCCTTGACCCCTCAGGTGTGCGCGCGCGTGCCGCTGGCGATGGACGCGACGCTCCTCGCCGACCTGATCGAGTACCGCAAGGACCGCGACAAGGCCGTCGTCGCGGCGGCGCGCTCGCTGCTGCAGCTCTTCCGCGACCGGATGCCGGCGCTGCTGCACAAGAAGTACCGCGGCAAGGGCTGCGACCTGGGCGAGAAGCCCGACGCGTATGGCGCGCTGCAAGTTGCGACGGGCGTCGAGGGCGCCGAGCTGCTCTCGGCGCGCGAGGCGCGGCTGGCGGCCGCAGGCAAGCTGCGGCGGGACGAGGACGGGGGGCCGGCGGGCGAGGGCGACACGGACGACGGGTCTGAGGAGGAGGGGGGGGGGTCGGAGGAGGAGGTGGGGGGGTCGGAGGAGGAGGAGGAGGAGGAGGGGGAGGGGGAGGGCGAGGAGGTGTCGGAGGGGGAGGAGTCTGCGGTGGAGGTTGGGAGCGACCTCAGCGGTGACGAGCTCGAGCGGGACAGCGGCGACGAGGGCGACAGCGAGGAGGGCGAGGAGGGCGACAGCGAGGAGGGCGAGGGGGAGGACGGCGAGGGGGAGGACGGCAGCGACGCCGACGGGGCGGAGGAGGGGGAGGGGGAGGGCGGCGGCGGCGAGAGCGGGGAGGAGGACAGCGACGGCGGCGAGGGTGTCGGTGCCGAGGAGATGGCGAGGGCGGGAGGCTCGCCGGCCGCGCCCCCGAGACCGCCTGAGATGATCCACGCATCGGCGAGACTAGGCGAGGCGGATGGCCCCGGCGGCTGCGGCCCCCCGCGTGGACGTGTCGCGCATACTGACGCCCGCCGACTTTGAGCGCATCCGCCGGCGCACGCAGCAGAACACGCGTTCTAGTCTTCCAAGTAGCGCCCTCCCTGGGGGGGGGGGGGGGGCACGTATTCCGCTGATTCGGCCGTATTCGGCTGCACTCTCATCCCTCGCGGCCACGCGGTGCTCGGAATACTCTCCTCGAACCCGCATTCCCGCCGCGATCCTCGAACCCGCATTCCCGCCCCGATGTCGGTGTCTTCACACTGTAGGCTCAAGCAGATCCAGGAGCAGGCGGCGCGCCAGAAGGGGATGAGCAAAGGGCAGAAGCGGCGGCTGGCGGAGCTCGCCGACGACTCGAGTGACGAGGAGGGCCCGTCGGGCGCCTTGGCGAGCGAGGGCGAGGCGGCGTGAGGACGTGTCCGATGCCGCAGTCCGTGACGTGTCTCCGTGGCGCGTCCACAGGCGATCGAGGGCGAGGCCGTGGACCCGTTGGACATCGCCGGCGTGCGGGCGCGCAAGGCGGCGACGCGCGAGGAGAAGCTGGCCTCGACGGTGGCGGGCCGCGAGGAGCGCGCCGCGTTCGGCCGGCGCAAGAAGAAGAAGACGGGCGGAAGCAGCAACCAGGAGAAGAAGAAGACCAAGAACTTCATCATGGCGACCAAGACGCGGCAGGTGCAAAACAAGGTGAAGCGGCGCGAGGAGCTGCAGCGCCGCGCTCGCCGGTCGAGCAAGAAGCAGTTCCGAGGTTCGGTGCGCAAGGGCCGGTAAGCAGCTTGCCCCGTTCGACTGGAGTGAGGTACGGTCCTGTTCGTCAGCTACGTTGCGCGTGCCTAAGAGCTAAGTGAGTTCGGCCGATTTGGGTCAAAACGCTAAAAGCACTACGCCTAGGCGTAGATTTGGGGCAAAACCACGACCGAAGTGGGCCCGCCCGGGGCAAAATGGTAAAAGTGTAAAGTGGCGCGCCGCAGGCGCGCAATCCGCAAAAACTATAAACTTTGGAGATTCTACTCTCCGTAACCGTATATCTCGGCGCTCTCTCCAAAAATAGACTCGCTCACTATGAGCGGCGTGCCCAGCCGGCGGCGCAGCCAAGCCAGTGCGCAGTGCTCGAACTTTACCGGTATGAGACCGGTATTTTGGTGATATTTTGATAACTTTGAAGAGTGGTATGGTATAGTGGTATGCGAAAGTGGTATGCGGAGTGTTGATTAGTGTAGCGGCTGTGGGTGTGGTCCCAGGAGGCGAAGCCATGCAAGAGTGCGGGTATTACCCGGGTATACCCGGATTTTTGCAGGTAAAAACCGGGTATTTTGCCAATTTCGCCGATTTCGCCGCAAAAAATGCACTCGGGCTCGCTTTGGTTTCCGTGAGGCAGGTGGTATCCCATACCACTTTTTGATTAGTCTTTAGTGCAGGCCTAGGGTTTGATTAGCCAAAAACTCCCATACGACCGGTAAAGTTCGAGCACTGAGCCAAGAGCTTTGTTGCCCGAGAGGGCCTGACAACGACTTCGCCGCCGTCGCCGCCCTTCTTACCTCCACCTTCGCCACCCTCGCCACCCTCGCCACCGCCGCCGCCCACCCCTCCGCCAACGCCGCCCGCCCCGCCCACCCCGCCACCCTTTAATCCTCCGCCCTCGCCGCCGCCCTTCTCGCCGCCTCCCACGCCGCACAACCCGCCACCTCCGCCCCCCACGCCTCCCCCCTCATCGCCCGCACCCCCGGCGCCGCCGCCCTCGCCGCCCGACCCGCCCCAGCCGCCCCAGCCACCTGCTCCTCCGCCCTTCGCGCCGGCACCGCCCTCGCCGCCGCCCCTCAAGCCGGGCGGCCTCACTGGCGACCCTCACCTTCACTTCGCGCACGGCGGCGAGGCCGACTTCCGTGGCGAGGATGGAGCCATCTACGCAATGCTCCACCACTGCGGCCTCGCGGTGCGCCCACGCGTCTCCACCAGCTCGCCCCCCACGCGGTCACTGCCGCCCCAGGTGAGCCCCTGGCCCCGCGTTTCACCCCGGCGCGCAGGTCAACGCCCAATTCGAGGCGTGTGCCTTCCTGCTCGACTCGCCGCCCGACCTGAAGGTGCGTCGCTTCCTCGCCTCCTCGCCTCCTCGCCCGATGGATCCCGGCTAGATACGCAGCTCCCGACTGACGCAACCACCGCTTCTCTTGAAAGGTGCGGGGCACTTTCGTCACCGACGTCTGGCTCCGCATGGTGCGCCTTGCAGCCCTTACTCACATGACATGCGGGGTTCCACACAAGCGTCAGGCCCCTACGCAGCCATCGCAAGGAGCAGCGCACACGCTTTCGGCCTCCCCTCCCTCCAGGTCCTCTAGGTCGTATCCCCACCCCTCTGCTCTAAACAGGTGTCTGAGCTGAGCGGCTCCCTAGTCCGCGTCGAGTTCACTCCAAACGTCCGCCTCGCATTCCCGAAGAGCGACGTCCGGTCGCAAGCTGCCACCGTCTACCTTGCGGACGGCAAGGCAAAAGGCCTTCGGCCAGGGGAGTCGCTCACCGTAGAGGACATCTCCATCTCTGTGGCCAACACAACCACCACCTCCCGGAACGGTCACGTCGCCGTCGCCGAGGTGCTGCGCGTGCGCACGGCCGGCTGGGCGATCAACGCGACCGCGCGCCTCATCTGGCGCTCCGTCGTCCGTGGCAAGAGGCAGGTCATCGGCCTCGCCTTTGCCCGCGCCACCGCCACTCCTTCCGAACTCCCATCCGCTTGACCTTCCGCCCCACGACCGCCGTCCTTGCTGCCGCAGGTCGACCTCTCGTTCGCGCCTCTGCGCGATCCGCTCGCGCCGCAGCCCAAGACGCAGACAGTCGTTGCGCCACACGGCCTCGTCGGCCAGTCGTTCGACGGCGACAATATCGCAGTCGACGGAAAGAAGGCGCGCACCCGAGGCCTGAGCACACTGGCTTCCACTCGCTAGATATCGGCACAGTTTGAGGCCTCAGCCAGTCCTTCCTGCGGACATGCGCGTGCACATGCACATACAACAACAACATGTACATGTCGTCGACGTCCACCCTCCCCCGGTGCGCAGGACCACTACCGCGAGCTGTGGTGGCGGCAGTCCTCCTTCAAGGCCAAGGAGATCACAACGGAAGCCCAAGCCGAGGGCGCCATCGAGGGCTCGGGCGATGATTACAAGGTGCGCCCCCACGGCTCATCAACAGTCCAGCCGCACATAGTGGTCGGGCAGAGCTTCGTGGAGAGAGGTGGGGCTGACCCGCCACCACCCTCCCTCGCAGGTTGTCGACGCGTTCGGCGTCGACTTTAAGTACCGCCGTTTCGACGCCAGGGAGGCGGCGCCACGGAACGCCGACTTGCTCGCGGGCACCAAGCGCGTGGCGGCGGTGCACCCGTGGGAGTCCAGACAGGCAGCGAGCCCGCCACCCCCTCCCTGCCTCTCCCTCCCGCCTCGCTCCACACGTCGCCCCTGCCCACCACCATTGCCGTTGCGGCGCTGCTCAGCCGTAACGGACCCACCCCCTTGCTTCAACCCCCGCACAGGCGGGCACCTCAGGGGACGATGTTCATGAAAGCTAAGGCTGGAGCTGAGGCAGCCGCTCGACCGCGCTTCTAATTCTTATTGGACCGCTGCCGCGCCGATTTTTGTCGGCGCAACATCATAACTCACTATCGGAAGGTACTGTACGGCCCGCGATACTCTATGTGTCTCAAATCTCTCAGGTCAGCATGCATGGAGAAAGTGGCAGCTCTCTTCCGCGGGGCAGTGTTGTGCTTGTGGTCGCTTACAGAGGTGTGCTGTGGCGGGTGTTCCCGGCGCGCGCGGCGGTCCCCCCTAGCCGCTTGCCCGACTTACCCGCTGTCTCCTGTCTCGGCTCGAGCGGAATCGAGCCAGAAAACGAAAACAATCTTTTATTATACGAGTGCGTGGGCGTACAAACACTCTGGAAACTGCGTTACGTGTCCCGGGCGGTGTAGTGACAGTGACTAGTCTGCTGCTTGTCACCTCCGCAACCGCTCCAGCACGGCTGCCTCGAGCACGCGCGCCCGCTCCACAAAGACAAAGACGAGGACGCAATACGGCCCGAAGCGCAGGTAGTTGGCCGTGCCCCCGCTGTACAGGCCAAGCACGCCTTCCGACGCGACCGTCTTCCGCATCACGTCCCACGGCGACGAATATACGGCGGCGCCGCCGCCGCCCGCCTCAGCGGCCGAGGGCGAGTTGACAAGGCGAGTCGCGGCGAAGTCGAACGGCTGCATCGCGGCCACGACGGCGGCGCCCGTCACAAAGGAGGACGCGACGTGCGTGAGCAGCTGGTCGGGCCGCAAGCCGCACGACGAGACCACCCACCCCTTAACCGTGTCGTACGTCGACAGCTGTACGGCCGACGCGACAATCACACGCGGCGCGAAGGCCGAGAGGCCGCGGAACAGCCCCGGCAAGCCGTCGGCGCGGACGATCGCTGCGAGTGCGCCGCCGACCGCGCCGGAAGCAGCGGCATGCTGCTGGCCGACGGCGAGGGCGCCGCTGCTGCTGGGGGCCTGCAGACGCGTCTTGACGATGAAGAACGGGTTCGAGGCCAGCGCGGCGAGGCCTCCGGAGATGCCGGCGAGCCCCAGGCTCTGCAGGTACTTGCGGAGCGGCGACGCAGTCTCGTCTGTGCCCGAGAGGCGCTTGAAGGTTGCGTACACGCCGAAGCGGACGCTCACGTTGCTGAACTGCCAGAAACATCCCGGATAGAGTCCGCGCTGCAGGCCGGCGACGCCCTCGGCGCGGCCGATCTGCCACAGCGCCGACAGCACAGACGGGTAGGGCTTGCTGCCGCCGCCGGCGCCTTGCAAGAGAGAGTGGCGGCGCTACAGGCGCACAGAGAGGGCGCTCGCGGGCGGTGGGCTGTAGGCGACGTGGCAACGTGGCAGTGGCTGTTCGAGTGCTGCTCTGGCGCCTTGCAGCGCCATGCGGGTTTTAACGACGTCCACCGGGTTCGTGAAGACGTAAGCGAGGACCGCAGAACTTCCGGAGCACACGAACTCGCCCCACCAGGGGCGCTCCGCGGTAGAGGCAGGCATGCGAGGTGATGGGCCTGACTCGGGCGTCGAGAGCGTCGCCTAGCCTCTGCGCTGTCTGGCAAACGCCTGTGTGTATGCCCCACGCCTCATACGGAGCGGATTCGGGGGCGGGGGGGGGCGGGGGGGGGTGCGGGGGGGCAGTCGTCGAGACAACGGGCGTCTTCTGATAAATGCAGTATGGAAGATACAAAGAGACGGAGGAGCAACGAGCGCCCTGGCGTGAGCCGAAGACACTCCCTCCGTAGACACTGATCACACACGGGTGGGACAGGGTGGGTCACAACAACGAGGCACGAGAGCGTGCACGACAGAGCGACGGCGCAGCGTACCGCCGTCCAGCTAAAAAGCGGCGGCCGGCGGTTGCTGCGCAAAGTGATCAGTTCTAAAATAGGTGCCGGGGCCCAACGGATAGATGAATCCGGGGCACCCTCCGCTCGAATCCCTGGCCGGGGGTTCGAGGTGGCCCCCACCCTGGGGCCTCCCATCAAAGGGACTGCGGCAGAAGACGCCCAATCTTGCACAAGTGCAAGAACCATACGTCTTCTGATAAATGCAGTATGGAAGATACAAAGAGACGGAGGAGCAACGAGCGCCCTGGCGTGAGCCGAAGACACTCCCAACTGCGCTCCGTCACCGGTGTCGCGGTCTCCCCCACTGAGGGCGATCTGCGGGGGGGAGTCGCGCCGCCGACGCACTCCTTGGATCACGCCGAAGATCTCGTGCTTGGTGGCAAGCGCGGCCTCCTGGAAGATCACGCAGCGCTGCAAGATCATTGAATCGCTCAGGAACACCTCCGTGATAACCTCCAGCGGGCCAGTCGGGGTGGAGAGGTCGATGCTGCCAATCTTGCGGACCGCGTCCTGGAAGGGGGCGCTGTGGATGGCCTCTCGGAGTGAGTTGTCCGGAAGGCCAGCCGGCGCGCGGTCGAACTTGCCCAACGCCGAGTCCTGGGAGTCGCCGGTCGAGGTCATGACTGGCGCCTTCCTCGAGGGCTCGAGCGATCGTGAAGCTTGCGCAACCCCGCCAGGATCGAAGCGAACGGCTTGCCGTTGGTCAGCGCGTGTTGGTAGGTGGGTAGCCGCGCGTGAAGCTGAGCATCCAGATCAGTCAGGAGCAGGTCCATAGGGCGCCGATCCGTCGGAAAGTAGAGCGAGACGAGCTGCCGGTAGGCTTCATAAACGACCGACGGGGGCGTTGGCCGAGGCAGCGCACGGAGCAGGGAGTCGAGCGTCGGCGCCTTGGCTGCAATAGCGCGCGAGCAACGCTGCTCGGCCACTCGGTCGCGCGCCACGGTGGTCCCGCCCACATACTCGGCGCGAGTCTCAACCTCCGCAGAGTAGTTCTGAAAAGAGTTGGTCCTCAGGCAGGCCGGGAAACTCGAGCGGGTAGTCTTCAGCATGCTGAGCACATGCCGAGCGAGCAGGGCGGGATACCCATCGCTCGCTCGCGGAGTGATGTGACCAGCGGCGGCGGCGAGCGATGCAGCCCCCACGACGGCGCTCCCCATGGGATCGACGCGCGCTGCTGCCGTGAAGACGGGCCCCAAGCAGCGGGTCATGTCAGACAGGGCTGCGAACGGGACGTCGGCCGTAGGGTCGCAAAGAGCCCCGACTGTCGCGTACTGCAAGAAGTCGACGGCCTTTGCTTCTGCAGATGGCGCTGGCCCCAAGGGCACGATCGCCTCAGAGTACCCCAAATCGCCCCACTGCAGATAGAGCTCGGGCACCGGGATTTGGCGGGAGTGCAGAGCCTGGATGCACACCGTACGGAACGCATCCTCATCCACGTGCACCGTGCTGAAAACGCCGAGGTCGGACAAGGCACCGAGGATGCGGCGCCAAGCCGCGGCCAATACGGCCAGCCGCAAGACGCTGAGCCTGTCAAAGTGGGTGGCCACAGCGGGCTCGGGCTCACTGAAGGGGAGCAGCGCACTGATGGCGACCCACTGCGGAATCTGGACCCACGACGGTTGCATCCCCGGAGGAGGAGGGGGCAGCTGGAGGAAGGCCGGATTGCCCACCACAGACCACGGAATGAAGCGCAGGGTAGAGCCTACCACTGTTGAGTCGACGGGTATCACCAGTGGCTTTGCGGGATCGGGGTGCTGCTCGGCCGGAATGCTGAGCTCGGCGGCAGTGAGGTCTGGCATCGCAGCGCCGGTCGTCTCGTCGAGGGCTACCTCTCGACTCTACTCCCGTGTCACAACAACGAGGCACGAGAGCGTGCACGACAGAGCGACGGCGCAGCGTACCGCCGTCCAGCTAAAAAGCGGCGGCCGACGGTTGCTGCGCAAAGTGATCAGTTCTAAAATAGGTGCCGGGGCCCAACGGATAGATGAATCCGGGGCACCCTCCGCTCGAATCCCTGGCCGGGGGTTCGAGGTGGCCCCCACCCTGGGGCCTCCCATCAAAGGGACTGCGGCAGAAGACGCCCAATCTTGCACAAGTGCAAGAACCATACGGCCGACTAGCGGGGCGCTGCGTCGTACGTCCCGTTCGCCGGACCGCCGCCGCAGATGCTGCGACCGTTCGCAGTGCTTGTGGCCGCCGCGCTGGGGGTCCCGCCGCCACTGCGTTGGAATCGCCGCCGAGCCCTCAGCATCGAGTCCTCCCACGCCGCCACTTGCGCCGACCTCCTCCCCGCCGGCTCTGTCTCTCGCGCCTTTCCGCCAAAGCGCTGGTCTCGGCTCGAGAACGTCACGCTCAAGCTGCGGAAGGCAGGCGCGACGGTGCACATCGTCGCCTTCGGAGGGAGCTTCACAATGGGCCACGAGTGCCACGACGCCCGCGCGCGCTACGTCAAGGGCGGCCAGTTTGGATTCCACGGTGGCTCGATTGAGTGTGCGTGGCCGGCGCGGCTGCAGGAGCTGCTGCAGCAGGGCGGCTACGAGGCGAAGGTGGAGGTGCACAATGCGGCGCACGGGGCGTGGAATACGCTCACCTGGGCCATGGAGAACGTCGAGCAGGCAGACCACTTCCAGCGGGCAGATCTGATTGTCTTTGAGGGCTCCATCAACGACGCCGGCCTCTCTCCAAAGACCGTGCAGGCGATAAGGAGGGGAGGAGCGGGGGGGGGGGGGGGGAGGGGGGGGGGGCAACCTGGAGTCGCGACCTACTTAGAGTCATCCTTCAGCGAGCACCGTCCGATGACTCAGGCGAGTACCACCGCCCTGTTGTCGGGCCTGCTCAGCCTGCCGCAACGCCCGGCCGTGCTCATCCTCGAGGCCTGCACCTCGGTGCGAGGCCTGTGGGTGAACCACTCTCCACAAGGGTTGCTGTGAACAGGCGGTCCGCGCCGCCTCGATCCGGGGAGCACCCGGCACCGCCGGCTGCATCGAGGACGGTAGTTGGAAAGCGGTGCCGGGTGGGGAGGATGCTAGGTTGGGCGTGTGCCAGCGAGACTGGGTGCCCTCCCGCTCCCTTGCCACACGCCAACCTCTCCTGCCCCAGTTAGTACTCGCCCTTGTAGGCGATGCCGGACGTGCGTGCCCCAGTGCTTCGGGGCCTCGGAGTACCCGCCGTCTCTTACCGCGACGCCTTTTGGCCCGAGACCCTCGCACCAGTAGACCCGCGAGCGCTTCTCGGCTTCCGCTCCCTCGACGAGTACTCCAACCATAGCCAGCACCCGACCGTACACCTCGGGGTGGGAGCACACGAGCGGGTTGCGTGTCTGTTGGCCGCCGCGCTCTCGAAGGCTACGAGCCTTGCGAGGCAGGCGGCGGCGGAGGGTGAGCGGGTCCCCGTCAAGGAGTCTCGCACGCGACCAGGACCCGCGTTGAAAGCGGGGCTGCCGGCACGCTGCGACACGCCGGCGAGCAAGCTCCAGCCGCCGCTCACCAGCTTCCAGCCCGCCGTCGAACCACGCGGTTGGGAGTTTGGCGAGGACGTGGCCGGCAACGGCAAGCCGGGGTGGTGGTCGACTGCCGCGGGCGCGACCACACGTCGCGGGCTAGATCCGGGTCACGACTCGTTTAGATCGTAGCTGTCCTCGGCCGCAGGCACAAGCATTCTGTTCTCCGTCCAGCTTGGTGGCCAGGGTCGCGTCATCCTCGCCCGCTTGCGCAGCTACGTCCCCGAGATGGGCGAGTTCCGTTGGAGGCGGGCCTATCGCTGATGACATGTGTCCCGACGCGTGGCGCGGTTGCGCTAGGCGCCCTCGAGGCGAGCCTCTGGCGGCCTGAAGCCGTACATGGTGGCTCCATACCTGCCTACGGCGCGTGGAAGAACCTCTCCACATGCGCTGACCACAAGGACGGCCGCTGGTGCGGTCAGCACCGGCGCTCTTGCAAAAAGGACTTTGTGCGTTCGAGATGTCGCGAGACTTGCGGCGAGTGCCGCAAGGCGCGCGAGGCCCTCTGCGAAAGTTGGGCTTGCCCGGTCAGCTCGTGGTCCATCGCGTCGCATTGGGCAAAGTTCGAGTCGGTGCCCGAGCACGACGTGCATTCGGTCGCCAACGCGTCAGGTTGGCACTACCTCCACCTCCGCGTGCTTCCCTCTGAGTGGAGGCCCGGTGCTCACACCGTCGCGTGCTCTGGGAGCGGCCAGAAGACCTGCGTGCGACGCGGCGAGACCAAAGCCAAGGTGAAGGTGCTCTCCATCGTGACGTGCTGAGGCTGTCCGTCTGGGGTTCACGGAGAGTGAGTGACCCACTCCATGCCATGCGCCTTGCAGTGCGAGAGAGAGTAGCTGTAGCTGAGTTAGTTGCGCGTGTAGGATGTGAGAGACCGACGGGGGGAGAGGGGGGCATAGAACTACTCGATAGCGGTCCCGCCATAGCTCCCGCATAGGAGCAGGAGGGCTAGGCCTAGGAGGCCGCATCGCGTCGCGAAGAGTGCTGTTATACGTTTTACCCAAAACAACCACACAAGTTTGGTTCTACCGCTAATATCGCGCGCGGATAAGGGATAAGGCGCGCGCGCCGCCGTGGTGGCGGAATATAGTGTTAATGCCCGGCGTACACTCGACCACGAACCAAGCCTACGAACCTGTGTCTTTTGCTTTGCCAACAACAGACCTCGATCGAAGCCAAAGAAGATATCGGCGAACGTCCCCACTGCCAGCAGTTCCGGAGACAGCACAATGCTCCGTGGAGAAGCAGGCAGAGCGACTCACCGCACACGGCACAGCTCCCCTACTCCGTCTCGCGCGTGATCGCGAAGCGCAGCACGCACCCGACAAAGTCGAGCGCCGCGATGCCGTTCGTGGCTCCGGCCGAGTTGCTGCCACTCGTGGATCTCGTAGAGCGAGACGACGAGGAGCGCCGCCCGCGCGCGCGCCGCCGCGGGGAAGAGCGAGTGGCTTGCCGGCTACCACGGCGCCGCCGCCCGCCGGATCAGCGCCGCCGCCTCGCCCTCGCCGCCCGCGGCGCGCTGCAGCGGCGTCGGCTCGCCCTCGTGCAAGTTTGCACCGCTGCGCAGGAGGGAGGTGGCGCGGGCGGCGGTGAGGGTCTCAAGGTGCGCGAGCGGCGTCCAGCCGCGGCTGGCGACCAGCCAAGCGGCGAGGTCGGCGTGGCCTTCTTCAGTTGCAGCCTCCTCGGGCGTGCCGAAGGGCGTAGCGGCGCGGGAGGCGCCGTAGGAGGAGAGGAGCTTGTGGCGACCTCGAGGTGGCCGTCCTGGCACGCCGCGAACAGCGGCGTGGCGCCTTGCTCATCGGCCTGGTCGATCGCCGCGCCAGCCTCGAGGAGCAGCCGGACGCACTCGAGGCGGCCCTCCTGGCTCGCCATGATCAGCGGCGTGGCGCCGTCCTGCCTGGCTTGGTTGACCGCCCCGCCAGCCGCGAGGAGCAGCCGGGCGATCTCGAGGTGGCCATGGTGGCATGCGGCCAACAGCGGCGTGACGCCGTCGTTGCGGGCTTGGCTTACCGCTGCACCAGCCTCGAGCAGCAACCGAGCGACCTCGAAGTGGCCCTTTTCACACGCCTTGTACAGCGGCGTGACGCCGCCATGTTTGGCTTGGTTGATCGCCGCGCCAGCATCACGGAGTAGCCGGCCGATCTCGAGGTGGCCCTGCTGGCACGCAACGAGCAGCGGCGTGAAGCCGCTGGCGTTGGCTTGGTCGACTGCCGCGCTGGCGTTGAGGAGCAGCCGGGCGATGTCGATGCAGCCTCCATGGCACGCAACGAGCAGCGGCGTGGAGCCGTCGTTGCGGGCTTGGCTTGCCGCTGCGCCAGCCTCGAGCAGCAACCGAGCGATCTCGAGGTGGCCCTTCTGGCACGCGACGAGCAGTGGTGTGGCGCCGTGCTGCTGGGTTTGGTTGGTTGCCGCGCCAGCCTCGAGGAGCAGCCGGGCGATCTCGGGGTGGCCCTTCTGGCACGCGATGTACAGCGCGGAAGCGCCGCCGCCAGTCGTCGCCCCGACGCTCGCGCCGGCTTCTATCAGCAGCCGCGCCGCCTCGGCCTGCCCGTGCCGAGCGGCCCAGGTGAGCAGCGTGTCCTGCCCCTCGGTGTCGTGCCGCGAGTCGAGCTGGGCCGCGAGCGATGTGCTGCGCGTCCCCTGCCCGGAGAGGAAGGCGCGCAGCCGGAGGAAGGCGAGGCGGGCTGGGCTCCGGCTGCTGTTCACGTAAACGCACAACCCCGGGCCCGAAATCGCTGTTCACATAAACGCACAACCCCGGGCCCCGAAACAGCACAGTGACAGTCAGACATGCAACACGGGGACCCAGGGAAGGCGAGCAAAAACCTTATCGCGCGCGCTAGACGCCGACTCGGAGGCCGCACCGGTCATGCGCGCAGCCGGAGAGAGAGGGAGGCGCTCAATCGCTGTTCACAGAAAGAAGAATCATAAGTTTTTTAAACGGTTGCCCGGCCGGGTTGCTGCGCAAATCTCGCGCTGCGCTAGGCCCAGAGCGAGTTCGCGCTGCGCTAGGCTCAGACGGCGTGCGTGCGCGGGCCGCCGGGGTGAGGACCACCCCACCTTCCCACGCCCACCTCCTTCGGGCTCGGCAGCTTGTCGGGCTCTACCTCAGCCCTCAGCCGAAGCTGGGGCCGGTCCCGTAGGCCGTCCGTAGAGCCGAGAGAGCCCCCGCGTCCCGCGATGAGCGATGAATTCGCGGGGTCGGCGCCGTCGGGCGGTCGGGGGCTCGCGGGAGGTGGCGTGGGAGCGCAGCATTCCCAGCCCTTGAGGGCGGGTTTTGATTAGTAGAACAGTCCCTTGTGTCGCTGGTGCGCTTGGTCCTTCTTTGAAGCTATTCTGCAAAGGGGTGTGAACGGAGAGAGCAAACTCTGGCAGCTCCCACCGCCGTAAGGTGACGCAAAAAACACGCTGCTGTTACAGGGGCTGGGCGCCACTGCAAAGGGGTGTGAACGGAGAGAGCAAACTCTGGCAGCTCCCACCGCCGTAAGGTGACGCAAAAAACACGCTGCTGTTACAGGGGCTGGGCGCCACGGGTGAGCTTTCGAGGGGCGCTCTTCGCGCGCCTGCGCTCCGTACGCACCAGCTGCCGAGGGGCGCGCACTTCCCGCCTCGAGTACCGCTCGACGAGTCGAGTTATTGGCCGGCGACCGCTGCTGCGACTGGGCGACGCGCCTGTCACGGGGGCTGGGCGCCGAGGGCGAGCTTGCCTGGGGCGCTCTCCGCGCGCACGGGTTCGCCCGCGGCAGCTGCTGAGGGGCGCGCCATGCTCCTCTCGATGATCGACCGACGGATCGATGTCTTGGCCGGCGACCGCTGCTGCCGTGGGATGGCGCGCCTGCAGGAGGGGCTGGGTGTCCAGGACAAGCTCGCGGGGCGGGCTCTCCGCGACGATCAGCTTCGTGCGTGTTGGGCCCCGACGCGTGCGCTCTTCCAGAGCCGCGCGGCCGTCAGCCGCTGCCGGGGGCGCGAGTGCCCCCTTTTAAGCAGAAGGGGCTCCCCCCCCCCCGGCTTC
>NW_005199211.1:101026-103168 GCF_000372725.1 Emiliania huxleyi CCMP1516
GGGCGCTGCGCGCGGCAAGCTTGCCGGGGTGTGGCCGCAGCGAGAGCCCCCGGCGGACGCCTAGTGGCGTGGCGCGGGCGCACCGGCGCTCCCGCGCCCGCGAGAGCAGCCGGAGTGTGTCGGCCGGGGAGCCTCCGGCGGGCCTGCGGCGCGGGGCGCTGCGCGCGGCAAGCTTGCCGGGATGTGTCGGCCGGGGAGCCTCCGGCGGACGCCTAGCGGCGTGGCGCTGCGCGCCGGCGCCGCCGCCATTCGAACGAGGCGACTGCATCTTCGACCGCATCTTCTGCGTATATTTCGCGCCCCTATAGCGTCGCGGAGGAGCAAAGGACGCCCGATTAGCGCTGCGCGCGGCCGGGCAAAAAGAAAAAATTAGGTTCGGGAAAAAATAGTCGGCACAACCACGTCGTTTCGCATGTCGTGCGCCGACGCCAGCGACTCCTGCGCGGCTTGGGCATCCGCCGGGGAGTGCTCTGCGAACCCATCCTTCATGCGCTCGAGCTGTGCCCTCTCGTGTGGCACATGCTGTGGCGACACGATTGCCGGGTGCTCGCTCCTCGCTGAGCAGGAGCTCTGCGTGCGGCACACGCAGTTTATGTGGAAGTACTGCGCTGGGAGCTGCGGGCGATGCCAAGCCGCGCCGCCTGCGAGCGAGGTTTGCGTCGATCAAGAGCTTGCGTGCGCCAGCTGGGCGGGTCGTGGCGACTGCGGCGGGGTTGAGGACTGGTGTGCTCTTAGCTGCGCGACCTGCGAACAGTCTGAGTCTGTTGTAACGACCGCCGACATTACGCTCGCTGCAGCACTGCCACGGCCGCCCATCATCTATGGCACCGCTTGGAAGGGCGCACACACCGGCGAGGCTGTAGTTGCAGCTGTCCGCGCTGGATTCCGAGGGATAGACACGGGTGGGCAGCCTCGTCACTACGATGAGGCGGCGGTCGGCGAGGCCATCGCGCGGCTTGTTGACGAGGGCATCGCGCGGGAAGATCTCTGGGTGCAGACCAAGTTCACACCGGAGGAGTGGCAGGATGCGGCGACGCTGCCCTTCGAGGCGGGCGCTGCTCCCGAGCAGCAGGTGGCGGCGTCGGTGACAGCGTCCCTACGAAAGCTGCGCATGCCGTACGTGGATGCTCTCATCCTCCACTCGCTCGACGGCCGGGAGCCTGCGACTCTGCTGCGCGAGTGGCGTGCTCTCGAGGCGGCCCACGACGCCGGCCATGCGCGCTGGCTCGGGCTGAGCAACATCCACTCGGTCGCCACGCTCGCCCGACTACACGCGGCGGCTCGAATCAAGCCCGCGGTGCTGCAGAACGCGTTTTGGGAGCGCAGCAGCTTCGACGCCGACGTGCGGAGCTGGTGTGCGGCGCAAGGCGTCGTGTACCAAGGCTACAGACTGATGCAAGCGGCGGGGCGACTCGAGAGCTGGCCGGGCTTCTCCGCCACGGCAGTGGCGAGCAACAGGACATGCGCACGGGGCGAGGATATCCTGCTGCGTGTCTCAGCATCCGCGGCTGGCTGAATAGGCGCTGAACGCGACATCGCTTTCGCTGTGGTTTGCGCTCGTGGGCGCGCTCGGCGTGCTTCCCCTCACGGGCACCAGCTCACACCTGAGCGAAGCGATAGCGGGAGTGTCGCTGCGAGTCGACGCTGGGACGGTGCAGCGGCTGCGGCCCACCGAGGACCTCGGTGGAGCACTTGGTGGTGGCAGTGTGCGTCGATAAGTTGAAAGCCGCAGCGTCGTGCCGACATACATTCGTGCCGTTGGCATCGGCGCCACCGCCTCCCACGCGTTCGTCGCCGCGTCGTACCGCTCCACCAGCTAAGGAAGCGGTCGTCGTCGCTCGAGTGCGGCCGCCGAGGCCACCCGAGTGGTTGGACGAATCGACGTCCTCGAGCAATCTACGACTGCAAAGCTCCGCGACGCGACAGAACTCGGGCAGGCACTGCGTGCTCAGGTGGCGGAGGTGCAAGCGCACGTGGCAAAGCTCGACGCTGCAAACCGGCTCGTCAGCGCGCTGCAGGCGCAGGTGACGACGCTTCAGGCCCGCGTCGCGGAGCTTGAGCGGCGGCCAAAGCTGTCTGGCAGCGGCAGCTCGCGGCCGGCCACTTGCGACGAGATGGAGGCGAGGATTGAGGCGCTCGGCG
>NW_005199211.1:104588-106016 GCF_000372725.1 Emiliania huxleyi CCMP1516
CGCCTGCAGCAGCTGGCGTGGCGCTCGCTTCAGCGGCGAATGCAACTTCACGGGCACCAACATTCGGAAGCTCCTCTCGGCGGCGGAACTTAAGGCTGGCGGGCTCGTGAGCGGGCTGAAGACCACCGGCTACTCCTGCAGCGAGGCGAAGGCGGCGGGATACACGCCCAGCGAGTGCCACATCGGAGGCTTCTCGTTCGAGGAAGGCCGCGGCGCAGGCTTCAAGCACAACGCCAGTTATTGGGATAGAGTAAAATCATGGGGTTGAGAGATTGTTTGTAAAACATGGAACACTACTCTCGCAATAAGAGAGATTGTCATTAAAATGAACTCCGGGGGTGGTGCAGGTGGCACATTCGACGCGCGGGGCACAAGCGAGCACGCCACGGGGCAGGGGCCAGGGGGGGGATTTTACAGAGCGGAGAAAGGAGGTGGAACTCCTTGGCACACACGAGAACTTGGAGCACTTGGAGTGCAGTCAGTAGCCTCACATCCAGGGCCGGGGAGCTAAGAAGCGCACCCAGCGGGCCAGATGATCGGGATCGGGCTACGGGCAAGAGAGCCCTGACCCCTAGGGCAACATTGTTTTGAGCTAGCCTTCGATGTTATGAAACAAACGCAAGGCGGACACTCAGAAAGAAAGAAAGAAAGAAAACAGACAAACCCAGACGAGGGATGGGGGAGGAGGACAGGGTCCCCACCTGCACGAGCAGGATTTTGGAAGGACGATCAGGGGGACAGGTGGGGCTCTCCTGCTCCTGACAAGGGACACTCATAGGAGCACTTGGAGACAGCACACTCATTTTTTTACGAAAGGCAGCGTGCGGGGCCACGTGCCACGTGCCAACATACCTGTGTACGAGTGGGCGCTGCTCAACACACTGCCCCCCGGGGGGGCACATACACAACATGTCAGCGGTTCAACTCGCCGGACACGCGCTCGCTCGCGCCGACGAGCTCGAGCGCCAGCTGGCAGAGCACAGCTTATATATTGACGGTCCAAAAGGCCGCTCGCGTGGACGAGGTTGAGAAGCGGCTCGCGGAGCAGAGCTTGGCTGTGCAACGGGCGGAAGCGAGTGCGGCCGCCGAGGCCACCCGAGTGGTTGGACGAATCGACGTCCTCGAGCAATCTACGACTGCAAAGCTCCGCGACGCGACAGAACTCGGGCAGGCACTGCGTGCTCAGGTGGCGGAGGTGCAAGCGCACGTGGCAAAGCTCGACGCTGCAAACCGGCTCGTCAGCGCGCTGCAGGCGCAGGTGACGACGCTTCAGGCCCGCGTCGCGGAGCTTGAGCGGCGGCCAAAGCTGTCTGGCAGCGGCAGCTCGCGGCCGGCCACTTGCGACGAGATGGAGGCGAGGATTGAGGCGCTCGGCGAGTTCCGGCGCAAGGGCCACGGCAGCAGCCTCGCTCGCGCCGCCGGCTACTC
>NW_005199210.1:0-1899 GCF_000372725.1 Emiliania huxleyi CCMP1516
CGTGCGCGCAAAGTTACTAAAGGCCGAGCTTCCGCTGGAGCTCCTCCTGGAGGGTGTCGGAGGAGAGGGCGGTGGCGTACGTACCGTCGACACGGACATTGAGGGCCTTGCCGGCGAAAGGCGTTGAGGCGGAGACGAGGCGCGTGGCTTCGCGGTTGTTGACGGCGCTGTCTCCGAGGGACGGGTTGTTCTTGACGTGCACATCCCGCGCCTTGACGAGCTCCAGGTGCGCGAACCAGTCCTTGTGATTCTTGATGGCAGCGAGCGCCCGCGGCCGCGGGTACGTGGATTTGCAAGTGCCATTGAGAATCGCGTCGGTATAGCTGGAAGGGACTCGGGCTCGGGGAGCGGGACGCTCTTGGGGTAGAACTCAGTCAGGTAGCCGCCGCGGACGGTGTGGTACTTGTTTTTGTCGCGGGCGGTGCGCTTCTCGCACACCTCCTTCCAGTCCGAGAGGGCGGACTCGTAGGTGGCGATAGCTGCGGCGATGGCGGGGTACTTGGACGCACCTCCCTCGTCGAGGGCGAAGTCGGGGTTGTGGGCGACGAGGGTGCGCCAGTTCTTGAGGAGCGACATGGAGAAGTCGCTGTCGGCTCGCGAGAAGGCGGTGTCGATGTTGCACCCGCCCATCTCGGTCGGCAGCTGTGCGTTTGTTTGTCGGGGTCTGCCTGTCGGGTTGTCGCCCTATCTCTCCAGGAGATGTCTGCTCTATTTATTTACTGTGTTTCGGGAAGAGAGATAGGAAGAGGCAGACGCCCATCTCCTTAAAATCCCTGTGTGGTGGCGCGTGCCGCAGCTGGCGTGCCGTCCTCCCATGTCCCTCCCTTGAGGTGTCGGATTTCTTTCTTTTTTGTGTTTCGCCTTCGTATCAATCATCAATCCTTGGTGCCTTGATCTCCCACCCCTCCTTTGGCGTGTGCGTTAGCCCTGTTCACGCGCGCGCGAGACGTGCAGACAGGGTTGCCAGGTGAGAGCGAATGGGTTGGCGCGGTTCACGCCTCGCACAACAGAGAGAGAGATGCGCTCTGCATGGTGGGACATAAAAGAGAGCGAGCAAAACACTGAACAGGGCTCCAGGCCCCAAATGACGTGTGAGTGTGGAGTTGTTTGGTATTGAAAATCTCTTGCTCTCCATCCACCCATTACCGCGCTGGTGTCCCAGTCCGAGCCTGACTGTTCTTCACCTTCCTACATACATACATAGTTGCTGGAGAAGGAGGATGCGTACGAAGCTGGAGGCGCTCGCCGAGTTCGGCGATTGAGCGCCTCCCTCTCTCTCCGGCTGCGCGCATGACCGGTGCGGCCTCCGAGTCGGCGTCTAGCGCGCGCGATAGGGTTTTTGCTTGCCTTCCCTGGGACCCCGTGTTGCATGTCTGACTGTCACTGTGCGATTTCGTGGCCAGTCAGAGAGATGAGAGTTTGGCAGCACTTGGAGCACTTGGTCTTGGAGTGCAGTCATTAACCTCACATCCAGGGCCGGGGAGCTAAGAAGCGCACCCAGCGGGCCGGATGATCGGTATCGGGCTACGGGCAAGAGAGCCCTGACCCCTAAGGGGGGGTGCGCGTTCGCAGGGAAAGGGCCATAAAATAAACACGGGTCTCCGAGGGTTAGCCCCGCGTACCGGGTTTCGCCTTAACTGCAGGACGCCCCCTCTACTCGGAGCTAGTGAACACCACACTGCACGCCCCACACCACCACTCTGCACTCACTTGCGCACGCACGCACTTGGAGCACTTGGAGTGCAGTCATCAACCGGGCGCGCGCCAGCATTTCTCAAAATTCTAAAGCTGGCGGTCGACCCCACCTCGGCTTCTCGCTGCACGCGCGCGCGTCGGCGTCGGCGGCCTCCTCCTGAGCGCATTGGACCTCCTCCTCCGCATGGCGCCGCCGTCCTCCTC
>NW_005199209.1:0-1899 GCF_000372725.1 Emiliania huxleyi CCMP1516
ACCTCGAGGCGGAGGGAGGGAGGCGTAAAGACGGCTATAGGCGTGGCGTCGACAACGTGGGAGCCCGGCGAGGAGTTAGAAGGTGAAGCGGGAGTGTGACCAGGAAGTGTCTAGGAAGTGACCTCGAGGTGGAGCAGCCCGAGGAAGCCGCAGCGCAGGCCCTGCCCGAGCGTGGGCGAGCTCTCCGGCTCGACGGTGACAGAGCCGTCCTTGAGGAGGAATCGCGACATGGCGTGCTGCAGCGCGTCGAAGCCCTCGCCCTCGAGGGGGTACATCCCGGCGAAGACCATCGGCTGCGGCTTCTGGAAGCCCGGCAGCGCGGGCTGCGGCGCGGCGGGGTCGGAGAAGGTGTCTCCCACGCTCGCCTCCTGGATGTGCTTCATACCGAGAGCGACGCACGCAACCTGCCCCGCCGCGAGGGCAGGCAGGGAGGCCAGCACACCGGGCAGCGCCTGGTCGACCAGCTGCGGCAGCCGCGTCAGCGCCTCGTACAGGGCGAGTATCGGGCGCATCGGCACGCGGTTCACGAGGGCCTCGGGCTCGTCCCCCAGCGCCGCGCGCACGCAGGCCGAAGAGACGGCGTCGCATGTGGTGGTGCTGATCCACGGCGGCCGCTCTCCTCCCGCCTTTGCGACTAGGCTATCGAGGAGCGCGGTGTCGACGAACGACGGGCAGACGACACAACTCGAGACGCCGCGGCTGGCGTACTCGCTGCGCAGCGCGCGCGAGAAGCCGACGAGCCCGTGCTTGCTCGCAGTGTAGGCGGCAGAGTTTGGCGAGCCCAGCTTGCCCGCCAGGCTCGCTACGTGGATGACGGAGCCCCCTCCGGCGGAGAGCATGAGCGGGAGGAGGGCGCGCGTGAGCAGCATCGGCGCGAGCAGGTTGACGGCGACCTGCTCTTCGACGCTCGCCTCGGTTGCGTGCTCGAACGGTCCCCACGACTCGATGCCGGCGTTGTTCACCAGCAGCAGCCGCTGGCCTATCGACTCGACCGAACGCACGATGCGAGCGCGACCGCCAGGATCGGTTACGTCGGCCGCGATCGGATGGAAGCAGACGTTTGGATGCTCTGCAGCGAGCCCCCTGCACACGCTCTGCAGCCCCGCCTCGGACCTCGCCACCAAGCACACCGTCGCCGCGCCCTCAGTCGCAAACGCCCTCGCGATGCCGACGCCGAGACCGCGGCTCGCTCCAGTGACGACGACGCAGCCGCCTCGGATGGAAGTCGAGACGAGCAGCGGGAGGACCGCAAGCATGTCCACAGGGAGTGTGCCGCTCGGACTGTCGACTCTCGATAGCAGCGACGAGTCTGTGGACGCAGGTGATGCCGACTCGCAGTCCCGACAATGGATTTTATTTGGTCGTGTGGGTGTGAATGCCGGGATTAGTCAATGGTACCGCGTCGGCGACGCGGGCGCCTTGCGGGCAGAGCCCTGAGCCACCCTTTGTCTTGCGCGTCATAAGTAATGCTGGTCATCAGTAACATGGGACGGCCGTACTTTGCGCGTGCGCGCGGCCTGGCATGCGCGCGATGACCTCGCCCGAGCAACCAGCCGACAGTGGGCCTGCCCAGCCTTCTTCTGAGCCATCCCCAGAGACTCCCTCCGCTGCCGTCGGCCCCGCAGTCCCGGCCGACATGCCCGCCGCATGGCGTGCGCACACGCCACAAACGCCAGTTCAACAAGCCGCAGGTTTGGCAGCTCTGGGCGGGAGTCAGCCGGGCTCGCTGCCAGCTCCCACCACGAACTTGCCACCACCGTCAGCCCCTGCCGCTCTCTCCGCCAGCACCATCGCTCCCGGCGCCTCCAACCCATCCTTCAACCAATGCAGCGACAACCACACGAGCTCCATCCTGCATCCTGCTGCTGATGCACCAACCACCACCGCCCTGCTGATCAA
>NW_005199208.1:0-1899 GCF_000372725.1 Emiliania huxleyi CCMP1516
TCCCTTGTCAGGAGCAGGAGAGCCCACCTGTCCCTCTGATCGTCCTTCCAAAATCCTGCTCGTGCAGGTGGAGACCCTGTCCTCCTCCCCTGTCCCTCGTTTGGGTTGTCTGTTTTCTTTCTTTCTTTTTACCGGGTACGGACTGTTTTCTTTCTTTCTTTTACCGGGTACGGGACTGGCACTGCAGAGGCGACGGCTTCTAATAGAAGCCGTCGCCCTCACAGATAGATGCCGTCCTCCTCACAGAAGGCGTCGTCGGAATGGTAGTCAGGCGGATGGTCGAATCCGCGAAAACAAGAGAGCGCACAGAGAGCGTCCTGACAGATCGACCTGACAGAGTCCGCCGGCTTGTCCGCGCTGTGGCTGGCAGAGACCAGAGTCCGGAGACCGGGGACGGCCTATCTTGGGGATTTTCACAGGAATATCGTCGCAGTATAACGGCTCGAAAGCCGCAGAGGACTTGCGGAGAATGCAATCCATTTACCTATTACCTTGAGCACTTGTCTTGAGCACTGGATTTAGGAGTGGACCAAGGGGGCCCCAGGCGCCCCAGGGGGTCATAACAAACACGGTACAGCTCAAGCTCAAAAAAAGTCTGGCGGTAAACGTACAACGGGGTCCCATATGGTGGCGGTGGCCTCCTAGAGAGAGATGGCAGCGGCAGACTGCCGCGAGCTCACAGCATGGCGGCCACAAGGGCCGACGCGTCGAGGAGTTGCACCTTGTCGCCGTGGCAGTGCTTCCGTTTCTTGTGCCTCGGCACGACCGTGTCCTCGCTGCCATCCATGAGCCGGTGCCTCTTCGGCGTGAAGCTAAACTCTGAGCCGGGCTTCATCTGAAGTCCGATCGCCTCCTCCACCAGCTCCTTGACCACTGGGCAGCGCTTCATGAGCGCCTTGAGCGGCGGCTTCAGCTGCACAAGCGGCACGAGCGGCCAGCGCACGAGCGGCACGACCTTTGCGATGATCTCGTCGGTGCGCCCCGCGAGCTGCGCCCAGCTGATGGTGTTGTCCAGGATCGTCTTTTCGTTGAGGGCGTGAAGCTCGTCGCAGTTGAGCACTTCCGCGAGCTGCGCGCACGCAAGCGCAGCATGAGTGCGGCGCAGCGTGCGCATGCTAGTGGGTGGAGTTTGCAAGCGCGTGGAGGAAGCGGGTGGAGTATGCAAGCGTGTGAGTGGCTTACCGAAGCGGCGTCAAGGTCCTTGACCTTGACCGCGCTGCCCTTGTAGTGCCGCGCGACCAGCTTGGCGAAGGCCTTGGTCGCCTTGGCTGCGGCACTGCCCTCCGGCACCTCAGCATACGCGGCGTCGCGCAGGCGGAGCTGCAAGCTGGTCTTGGCGCCGGAGGTCGAGAGGCCGCGCTGCTCCAGCATGGCCTGCAGCTCGGCGACCGAGGCGCCGTCGACGTCGCAGCCGGTCGCGCACCCGCGCAGGCAGAGCAGCGAATCGACCGGAGAGAGTGGGCTCGCCACGCGCTTCGACGCGAGGAGCCAGAGGTTGAAGAGCTCGTACTGACGCTGATACTTGGACACCTCCAAGTCGCCGCCGCAGAGGAACTTGCCGTCGGAGAGGACGTCCGGAAGGTTACGGCTCAGGACGACGCCCTGCGTGTCCGAGCCAAGCACGCGGTAGGAGCCGGATGCGCGCCTCTCGTTTGTTGGCCGCTGGGGATGCTTCACCCACGAGCTGACCTTCGCCAGCACCGCGCGGCCGCCCGTATTCTCTCCCGTCAGCATGACAGAACCGTTCCATCCGAGACGGGCCTTGACCTTCGCACCGGTCGCTCCGAGCAGCCAAGACAGGTCCTGATCCGTGGGCGACCCGTCGATGGCCTGGTGAGCCGTCCACCTCTCCGAGCTCGTGTCCACCTCCAAGGACGGCAGCCTGACCGTCGACGCCTT
>NW_005199207.1:0-1898 GCF_000372725.1 Emiliania huxleyi CCMP1516
ATATATTAAGGGAGGGACGGGAGGACGGCACGCCGCCACCACACAGGGATTTTAAGGAGCACTTGGAGTGCAGTTGGCAGCCTCACATCCAGGGCCGGGGAGCTAAGAAGCGCACCCAGCGGGCCAGATCCCCAGATGCTCGGGGACGGGGTGCGCGGGCAAGAGAGCCCTAGCCCTGGGGGGTGCGCGTTCAAGGAGAGCAGTGAGGTGCAATCCGTAGCCGTCTTGAGAAGCACGGTGTGAATTCTCAGACGCCACGGGTACATGGATGTCTCTCGAGTCGCTGCCCTCGCCGTCTGCCTCCCAGCCTACATCGCAGTGGGCCAGGACCCCGACAGGCGTGATGCCGCGATGGCATGCCATCGCCCGAGCACAAGGCGGCGATGGCGCGGCCGGTGGCAGAGTGCGTGGCGCTTGCGATGCAGAACAGCCCCGGCATCTTTTCCGCCTGCCGAATTTTCTGCGCGGCGCGAATCTGGAGGGTCTAAAAACCTCGCTGAAGCTCGACTCGACTACGCGGACCTCGCCGTCCGCAAGGGTTGGCCCGCAGCTGGGTGGTGGCAGAAGCAAGAAACCTTGCTTAGCCTTGCTCTGGCGGCGGCGGCCCTAGTGCGGCGAATCCTCGTTTTCTTTCTTTGGCGGCGGCGGCTACGACACGAAAGCGCTCTCGTGTGAAAAGTCGCGTGCGTCGCGGGCCATTGCTGCCTCGATGCCCACATGGCGCCCTCCAGCGCGTGTGGGCCCGGGAGGATGAGAAAATCTCCGCGGAATATCTTTACTTCACGCGTCTCACATCGATGCAACGAACGCGGTCAGCGAGACTTTGACGTCGGTGGTGCCCAGCTAAGAGGCGACGGGCTCCGCGGAATCAGGACGGTTCGATCTGGGAGCGGCGGCTATGCCGCACACACTGAAGCAGTGCTGGCGTCAGGGTGTCTGCCGCTGCGCGCTCTTATGTGGAGCGTGCGCAGCGTCTGAGATCGCTCCGCGCCGCGCCC
This sequence comes from Emiliania huxleyi CCMP1516, assembly GCF_000372725.1. Taxonomy (NCBI): domain Eukaryota; phylum Haptophyta; order Isochrysidales; family Noelaerhabdaceae; genus Emiliania; species Emiliania huxleyi. The sequence goes on from NW_005199207.1 coordinate 999, forward strand.
CCGGCGCTGCTGGCCGGGTTGTGGCGGACCTTGCTCGCGCGTTGCGCCCAGATCAGAGTCGGCGTGAGCTCTGGCATCGTGTCTCGACCGGCGCGCTGTTGATGGGGTGGGCGTGGCCAGGAAAAGAATTTAGACCGGGACTCACAGGGATGCAAAGGGCAGCGTAGGGCAGCGTTTGGGCTTGTTTTTTTTCTTTCTTTCTTTCTTTAAGGGCAGCGTGGCTTTGCGCGCAACCTAGCCACGCATGTGGGAAGCGATGTGTGGGTGGACGTGACAGACAAAGACACCGGGGAGGGAGGGAGCGGTCTCACGGCCAGACTGGCCCCCTATGCCACGGCGAGTGATAGGCCTCCGAGAATGGTGTTCAAACCCAAGGGGCTATTGTGTAAAAATTGTAGTTGCCGTCGCTTCCTGGTCGCTTCACTCAGGTCCCGCGTGACCGTGAGCCTTGGTGTGTCTTGTACACTGATCGTTGTGCACTCAGTACAGATCCTCGCCTTGTGGACTCCGGGCTGGCACGGGCCCCCGCGGCCGACACCCCGTGTGTGGTGGTGGTGGGGGGGGGGGGGGGGACAACTCGAGGGGACAACGTCAGTAACGACTCCCCCCCTTCAGCCTAGGAAAAGAATTTACAATGCACCTAGCCACCCCGCGAAGGCACAGCTGGCACCCGTGGCGCGGGGCTCGTCCTCGGGAAGACCAGATTAGCTCTACTGGCAAACTTATAGCTGACACGCGCGCCCCGTCGAGCTTACGGCGGGCGCGCTGCGGTCGCACGCCTACCCAAGTCATCTGCCACGGCGTGCGATCTAGATTCAGCACACGCGCTTCTACTCGCAAACACTCACCTGGTGTCCGGTCTGAGCCTGACTGTTCTTCACCTTCCTACCTAACCTAACC
>NW_005199206.1:0-1898 GCF_000372725.1 Emiliania huxleyi CCMP1516
CCCCTGCTCGGTGAAATCGCCCAGCCGCGGCACAGCCTCCTGTGCCACCGCCGCAAATAGAGCTGGCGATGGTTCGCCCGCCGTCGCGAACGCCCACGCCGTGTTGGACAGCTCCTGCGCTTTGAACTCGCCCAGCCGCGGCACAGCCTCCTCTGCAACCGCCGCAAACAGCGCAGGCGCATGGGTGTCAGCCTTCGCAAACGCCCACACCGTGTTGGACAGATGCTGCGCTTTGAACTCGCCCAGCCGCGGTATAGCCGCCTTGGCCAGTGCATGCCACACCTCAGGGCCCGCATCAAATCCCAGCTCGTCAACCATCACTGCGACCCCGTGCGCAATGTTGGCAATCGGCTGCGCTTTAGCGCGCGGCAGGACGGCCCGCGCCGAGTCGAGGAGTGGCCACAGCGTGTCCGGCCGCCTGCGCAGCTCGTCGCGTAGCCAAGCGCGCTCGCGTCCGCCTCGGCGGCGAATTAGCTTGCCGAGCGAGTTCCAGCTCGCGCTCACATCCATTGGCTGCATTTTAGATGCATATCTCTCGTGTACATCAAGCACGTCCTGCACGCTCCGCAGCTCGCCAATGCGGGGCACGCGGCTGGAGCTGGGTTTGCTGCCGCGGTTGTCGCGGCAGATAATGGCGTTGCGCCCTGGATGACTCTGCGAGGCCAGGCTGAATCGTCTGGGAGGCAGCAGCGCGCCAGCTGCCGAGCAGCGCAGCCCGCATGGTGCACCGGCGAGTCGTGTGGCGCGGAACCAGCAGGCGCCGAGCCGACGGCTGAACGAGTTGAGCATGAACGAACGAGTCACCGCCGAGGGTGAGCTGTCGGCGACGCGTGCCGGTTCGGCGGCAAGCCGCTTCCCCACAATGGGCCAGTACAATGAAGCCAGCCTACCGGACCGGGGGGGGGGGTTGGCGCTGGTTTGCATCCCACAACGACCCTTCGGCGGGCGCTCAACCATCTTGACCCGTCCAAGTGCCGCGTTGCCCCTGTCGAATTCATTGATGCAGAGAGATCACTGTGAGAGTCGTGATTTCTTGTTGGTTTTCTGAAATCTCTCTCTTGATGCAGCGGTCGCGATCAAGGAGCCACAGCTTGGGACGGACCGCGAGTCGCAACGCGGAGGTGTCATGAGCGTGCGTGAGGAGGAGGGTCACTCGGACTCGCGGGTCAGTGTCAGCGCTGACCGCTGTCACTCCGTCCGTCCGCCGTGTTTCCATCAGGCTGATTGCCGCATCGTGAAGGTAAGGTAAGGTAAGGTAAACTTCTCCACACACACGAGGTGGTGGGGCAAGGGGGGGCAACCCTCGCGTCTCCACGTCTGACGACAGGAGCCCCACGGCATTCAAAGTGCAAGGCCCAGTGCGCGTGGGTGAGCGGTGCGTGTGTGTGTGTGTGTGTGTGTGTGTGTGTGTGTGTGTGTGTGTGTGTGTGTGTGTCACGTCACTGCATCCTCCGCCGGTTCCTCCCGTCGCCTCTTCTTTGTTCGAATGTTTTTCAATCCATCCTTCACGAAGCCCTCCCATGTAGCTAGCGTTCTTGGCGAATGTCTCGAAATGGCCAGCAGGCGCTGTCTGCTCGCGGTCTGTGCGGGCCGCTCGTCCTCCCCGCCCTTCTTTCGTCCTCCCGTCCCTCCCCTCCACCATGGCCTTCTCGGCACTTTTCTTTCTCCATCCGCCTCGCCCTGCCTTTTCGTATCGTGCCGTTCGCCCTCCATTCGGTGACCTCCATGAAGTGTACACCTCGGCTTGCTCCTCCTCCGTCTCCAAACGTGAAACGACATGCAACATGGAGTGTCGGGAAATAATTTTTGCCTATACGACAGTCAGATTAAAGAGATAGATCTAAGTCAGGACTCAGGTGTCCGCACACCGCATCAAAGTCAAACGCAATCTGTCGCAT
>NW_005199205.1:0-1898 GCF_000372725.1 Emiliania huxleyi CCMP1516
ACCCAAAGCGCGGACTAACCCTCGGGGAGACCCGTGTTTGAGCGGCCGCACACTGTTCGGTACCCCCCCTGCAAAACTAAGTTCATCCCTGCTGCGGGGGGGGGGGTCTGACCCCCCCAGCAGCAGAGCGCACTGGACCGCCCAGCTCTCCCGCCTGTTAGCCGCCGCCCCCCCCCCTCCACCCTCGGCTCGTGTTTGAGCGGTACGCTCGAGGCGGTTGTGTTCACCGCGCCTTCGAGCCCAATACACCTTCGTCGTGTCGAGTGCTGGCGTTTTACTAAAGACTTGTGACCATATGGTGAGTCTATTTTGTAATACCACACGCTAAAAGCCGTATAGTTAGTGAGCCACTCACTCGGGCGTCTCGGCTGACGTTGATCGATCAGCGTTGATCTCCCTAGCCTATCGATCACCAATGACGAGCATGCGAAGATAGGGAACAATATCTTGTACAGCCCGCTGAGCTCCCCGCTGTGCCACGGCGTATGATGGGCTGCGAGAGCCGTATCTTCCCTCCTTGAAGCAGAGGCGCCGCGAGGCACGAGAGAGGCGTAGAAGAGAGGCTGGCGTGCCCCGCACCTCCTCGGTTGGCAGTAGGAGGGCCCGCCGGTGAGACCACTGATTTTGATGCCGACCATAAATCGGTCTCAGCCCTACCTGGCCGGTCTCCGAGTCCTGCTCCTCGCCCGAGTCCTCGTCCAGGTTCGAGTAGTCTTCCTCCTCTACGTCCTCTTCGTCGATCTCGTCGAGCCGGCTCCTGGCCCGACGCCCGTGACGCTGGGGCCGACTTGCTACGCGCGCTGCGACCCGGACCGCCACCTCTGCTGCCGCCTGTGCTACCCGTAGTCCTTGCCGGCGAGCGACGGAGTGCCTTTTGCGGGGCTGTCGCCAGAGCGGGTGTCGCCACGGCCGTCTTCTGATCTGTTTTGTGGTCTGCGGACTGCGCGCTGCGCTGCGCTGCGCTGCGCTGCGCTGCGCGTCTCGAGGCGCGCCGCAACACAGCCCGTGTAAATGGGGTAATGGATAAACCAAGCATCCCCGATGGCCGGGGGGATGTCCCATGGCCCCGGGGTGGCCGTGGGCACGCAGGGGGCGCCGCTACGGGCCGCTGCGGCGCCCATTCTACTTCGAAGAATGCCATTCTTGAAACTAGAATCTAGGTCTGAGACCGAAATTCTCGCCACTGCGCACTGGAACGCATGCTACTTACAGCTGCTGTCTGTACGCGCCAGTCCCGCCCCAGTGTTTTCTTGTAGAGCTCTACGCTAAGTACATCTAAAAAGGGCGGTCGAGTGCACGGAGCTAAGTGCCTCGCCGTCCTCGCGGGAGTCGCTTAGGCGGCTCCCGTGGTGTACCTGTGTTAGTGCCAGTGCGCGCCAGTCCCGTGCCCAGTGTCGTGCGAGGGAGTTTGTTTGTAAAATTCTTATCGAGACTCTTCGTTGTTGAATTCTTCTCTCCCCTTGTCGTACCTGTTTGCTCTGCAACAGACGCGAAAAAAAAATCTTCTCGCTTGCGGTTCGGCGCGCCGAAGCGCACGCTGCTTGTGGCTCAGTGCGCTGCGCTGGCTCCGTGCTCCGTGTTGCGATATGCAGGCCGTTCGCCGCGCTATCGCTGTGGCGGACGAGATAGCCGCCGACGCCATTGGCAACCTCCAGGACAAGTACGGCGGCTCCAGCACCTCCACTGGAATGCACGCTGGAGGAAAGGAGCAGTTCGGTGCCTGCTCCCCTGCCCGCTCCGCCCTGGCGCATCTCTTGCACGGCGCAGCTCGCCACTTGCCACCCCTTGCAGCACGCGAGCCCTGCTCGTCTGCTCCCGCCTCTCCCGCCGCGCACCGCTCGCGCCTCCGCCAGCGTGGCGCCCGCTCTTCCGACAGGCGGACCTCCGCGGCTCGAGTC
>NW_005199204.1:0-1898 GCF_000372725.1 Emiliania huxleyi CCMP1516
AGGGGGGGGGAAGAACCCTTTTAAAGCAGTGGACAGCCCTCACGGGATGAGAAATAGACGGGGGCGACGGGACATTACAAGTACGGCTTGGACGATACGATCTGGGCCAACGCAAACTAACCTAGGATTTCAACGCTTCAGCCAGGGAGCTCCCATACGCGCTGGCCGCGAATCCATGGCGCAGGCAACGCGTCAGAAAGCTCGCCTAGCCTTCGAGCAAATGCAACGGTCCTTGCAGCGAACAGTCCACCGCCTGAAGCACAGCGACGAATGCGGCACCGGCGACGCATGAGCTGCTCCATGGCAGGCTGGTCATGACGCAGTTGTAGGGTGTTGTGTGTCGTCAGAGTGACTCTCTGTGAGTCAGGGATAGTCAGGGCCGTCCATCAGAGCTCCAGTAAGCTCGGAGACACCCCATTGTGCGACTCGACCTCTTTGAGTCACTGCCTTCCCGGCGGTTTGGCTGTAGAGCCTCTACAACAAACTCTACAGCAAAATCGCGCTCTACATCGCTCTACAACGCAGGCAGTTCGTCACGCGGCGGATGTAGAGCTCTACAGCTCTACAGCGCTCCAGAGCGCTCTACATCTCTACAGCTCTACAGCGCTCTACACTCTACTTCCTCTACACCCTCCCTCAGGGTCTTCAAAAATCTCTCTCGGTCGACAGCCCAATCCATCAACTACATTCATCTTCTGGTGCTTGGCCCCGTGCAACAGCGGTCCGGCAGGCTGCCCCCAAGCCCCAAGGGCCCCCGGGCCGCTGTGGGTTTGGGAGTTATGCTTAGGCACAGCTTCGGCGATGGCAGCCCCTCTGCGGGGTGTTGCATAGGCAGGGAGTCCCCCCCCGCTGTGGTCTCCTCCTTCCAATTTTTTCTTTTCTTTTGAGAGCAGAACGCCGGGTTTGTCTTGTATGTGAATTCAACCTCCCATTCGCGTTTGTCTCCTTCCTTTCCTCGGGCTGTTCCATCTCCCCATCTCCTTCCAACCAAGGCGGGGCGGGGGGGCGCGCGGGCGCGGAGTGCGGTGCGGTGTGGGTGTGTGCGTGTCGTGCGGCTACAGCAGATGACCGTCGGTGTCCGTCTGTATTATTATTAACAACGAAGAGGCGCTCTCAAAAAGAATTTTGGCGGGGTTGCTCGTATTCGGCCTGGTAGCTGTTATAGGTTTGTTGTCGGCAAATCAAGACACAAGAGCTCACACAGAATCACAGCGGGAGGAAAGCGGCGAGTCGCAATTCCTGGGGTCCTTGTGGCGGGCCACCCTGTCCAGAGAGGCATGGATGCCAATCTGGGGTCTCTCGACCGAGTCTATGAGTCCCTCCCGGTGGTGGCAAGGTTGAGCAACCAAGTGACGGAGATGGTGCGGGGGTACGGGTGTTCCAGGGGGTCACTACACGCACCACCCTTCAGCTGGCTGGAGTTTCACGACACGCACCGACCCTTCACCTGGCTGGAGTTTCACAACACGCACCGACCCTTCATCTGGCTGGAGTTTCACGACACGCACCGACCCTTCAGCTGGCTGGAGTTTCACGACACGCACCGACGGGCGTTTTTAATTCTTCTCCGCGGTGTACCGACTCCATGCTCCTCTCGCTCACGACCACCTGCTGCTCCGGCCTGCTGCGCCCGATCTCGCCGCCGCAGGTGATGGCGCACCACGTCCACTCCGCCGTGATGACGCCGGATCTGCACCAGTCCGCCGCATCGTTGCACCGCGCCGCTCGATCGCCTGCGTCCATGTCGGCCGGTGGCGGTGTCGTGCCCAGCGCAGACTACAAGCTCGCGGCGGTCTTCCTTTCGTTCGGCCTGGCGGTGCTCTTCGTGCCGTGGCTCGTGGGCTCCCTCACTCTTCTGCTCGGGATTCTCTTCCTCGTGCAGACGGCTCGTGTCAGGT
>NW_005199203.1:0-2387 GCF_000372725.1 Emiliania huxleyi CCMP1516
CGAGATGCAGTCGAGATGCAGTCGAGATCGCCGAAGCAAGAAATACCCGCCTCTCACGCGCGCTACTGTCGGGCACACAGTGCAGACCACACTTGCCGGCCGCCGCCGCCGCCGCCGCCGCCGTTGCGTTCCTCTCCGCCGCCGCCGCCGCAACCCTCACCGCCGCCGTCGGCGCCGCCGTTGCGGCAACCGGCACGCATGCCTCCTCCGCACGGCTGAACCCCCCCCCCCCCCCCGGGTCTTCTGCCAGGTTCCCTGAGCACGTCTCCCCGCTCGCGCGCGACCTGATGACCAAGCTGCTCGTCAAGGAGCCGTCGCAGCGGCTGGCGCTGGGCGAGGTGCAAAACCACCCGTGGATCAAGGCGAACTGCGGCGAGTAGACCGCAGCGGGCAGCGGGCAGCCGCGCCCGCACAGCAGCCGCGCCCGCAGGGCAGTTTGGACGCCCAGGCGGCGGCGTGCGTCGCCGCTGTGGGTTGGCGGCGGGCCGAGGGTGTCCGTCTCTATTGAGCGCTCTCGCCACACGCGAGAGTGGTGGCGCGGGCGTCAAGTCGCCAGCTTCACCCCTTGTTTGGCGGGGTCTTTACCGGCATGTGTCTGTATGTGTATCTGCTCCGACGCCAGCTCGACGCCGAGCGGTGGAGAGCTCCTCTGTGTAAGCGGGAGAGACGCGTGGAGAGAGGGGGATTGCGATTTGCGTGGGGGCTTCGTCACTCCTGAGCTGCGCCTCCGCCACTGTAACAATCAACGAGTCAGATCCTGTCACTGGACACTGCTCACGCACTCGTGTCGGTTTACGTAAAGGGGTAAACCGTCCGGGTACCCGAGACGGGCGATTTTACTATAACTAGTAATGGCTAATGCTACTGTAACGAGTAACGTACTCAAACGTAACTCGTAAGGCTAAAAGTGGGAGTAACAAAGCTAACAACTTTTTACTTATAAAGTGCGAGGAGCACGAGCAGGAGCGACGCCACTCGCCAGGGCCAGGGCCAGCTAGAGAGCGGCTGTTTAACGTTGGGAGCTGAACAGTGTTGCTAGTGTTAACAGTAACGCGCAACTGTTAGGGGTTACTTAGGCCCAAAGTTAATGTTAAACAGCTCTAGGGCCAGCGAGCTCGGCGCACGGCGGCGGCCGACCCAGGCAAAAGAAGAAAACGAGGGCCGTGTTGCCTGCGGGGCAAAGAGAAGAAGAAAGTGCGCGCGCGGAGGCAATGGAGAAAAACTTGGCTGCACACCCAGAGCAGACGCATACACACAAACAACACAAACATGGCGTTCAAGACAGAACCGCGTTGAGTGCAAGCACTTGCAAGCGTGCACCTTATTATCGAGCCTGGGCGCATGCCGCTCACAGCTCCACATGCTTTCGGGTGTGCCGACCATGGAGATCGGCACAATCGTCGATGCCGAGGTGCTGAAGAGCCGCTTGCGATTTCGACGACTCAAGCCAGCACGGGCTGGAAGCGAGGGCCGCATGCTCTTGACCGCATCGCGAAGGGCGATGTACTCCTGCGTGAGGAGCTCGTTGTCGAAAGCAGCGGCGGCGGCGCCCGAGCCGGAGGACGGTCCCGCACCACCGGTTCCGCTCCCGCCGGCGCTCGCGGAACCCGCTGCGGTGAGGTGGCGCCGTAGCTCGGCGAGGCGTGCCTCGGCGCTAAACCCGGAGGCTTCCGCCTCCAGCAGGGCCAGCTTCGGGATCAGGGCCTGCTCAGCGCGCGTGGCGGACACGTGGAAGGGGACGCGAGCCCTGCCGGTCCCGCCCCCCGGCAGAAGGAGGGCAGTGATGTTGCTGACTCGCTCGAGCGCCTCCTCCCCCGAAGGCCGTGGGGAGAGGAAAAGCCTGAAGAGGTTCGGGGCCAGCGGGGCCGCATGGTGGTAGCGGCGCTCCTCGACGAGCCGCGCCTTCTCCCCGCCCTCGCGGTAGGCGAGCGCGTCGCGCAGAGCGTCGAGGCAAAGGCGAGGCGTAAGGGGGTCGTCGCGAAGCGCCGCCGGCAGCCCGCCGCCGAGCTCGTCCAAGTACTCTCCCAGGTGTTGCGCGAGGACAGAGTTGTCCATGCTCTGGCCCGGTTCCAACAGGGAGAAGCGCGTCGCGATAGCTGGGCGGAGGAGGCGTCCGGCGGAGCGGACATCCCCGCTGGCCAAGTTGCGCCTATCTTGCCGGTGGCACGCCCCAAGCAGGCGCAGGACCGAGACGAGGCGTTTCCACGGGAGGGTCGCGCCCGGGTCTTCCAGTAGCCCCACGGTGGCGTGAAGGAAGAAGTCAGCCTCGGCGTGCAGAGCCGCGCGCGCCGGCACCGGCGCTCGCGCAGGGCGCGCAGGGGCGGCGCTCCGCCCGCCCCCGGGCCGGCGCGCCGGCACCGCCGCTTGGCCTGCGACGGCGGCTTGGG
>NW_005199203.1:2547-4492 GCF_000372725.1 Emiliania huxleyi CCMP1516
AAGGGGGGAGAGATCGGCGATCTCGATAGCGGCGAGCACGTCCAGGAGGTCGTCGCTCGAGGGGAGGGGGGCGGCGAAGAGCCCCGCCTCACCGAGGGTCTCCAGCACTCGCGACCAGGCTGAGCCGGTCAGCGCGAACGTCAACGGGCAAAGAGCGAGAAACTGCGGGTGGCCCGGGTGCTGCTGGCCCGCGGCGCCCTGGCGGCAGCGCGCGAGAAGGGGGGCCGCGGCGGCGCAAGGGGCCGCCTTGCGCGGCATCCCGTCGGAGCCGGCGGTGGTCGCCGTCCACCCCAAGAACTCGGTGGCCTCAAGAAGCGGGGAGCTCTCGGGCATGATCAAAAGCATGGTGGATCCTGTCGGGTCCACCTCGGCGTCAAAAGAGTCGGCCATCGTGGCCTTCGGAAGGGCGAAGAGGGCGACTCTGAGCGCGCTTCAACTCTTCCTCCTCGTTCCCAAGTTCGACGAGGAGAGAGGGAGCGCGCACAGACTGACGTCAGCTCTGCTCCTGAAGGACACCTCTGAAAGACACCTTCAGAGGTGTGGTGCACCTCTGAGGCACCTCAGAGGAAACGCTGCACTTCTTTTATCGATCTCGTCGCCAGACTCCGATTTCTCTTTGTCGGGCCATGTGCCGCTCGCTCGTCCGCCCAAGTGACTCGGACGCGCGGTCGAGGGCACCCCACCGTTCCTGGGGCGCGCTGGCGCTCGCCCGCAATCGCCCCCCACCCATCCACCCTTTTGTCTTTGAGGCTGTCGCTCCGAGAAAACTTGTCTCGCAGCTGCGAGAAATTACCTCTTTATTGGCAGGGTACTCTCTCGGCAAGGCTCCTAGCCTGTAGGGACGGTTCAGTAGCCCTGCATGTTTTTGCGCTGTCTCTAGCGAACCACGCGTGGTTTCTTTCTTTTCTTTGAAGGCGAACCACAGTCCACACAAAAGAGATAGCGCGGTATTACACCATGGTACATATGCCCACCCATCTATCGACACCGACAACGCGTCTCCGGATCCTCCAGCGTCTTCCGCGTCTGTGGCGCAGGGGCTCACCACTCTCGCGCCCGCGCAGGCGTGGTCTCTTCTTGCGCTGCGCTCTTCACTAAGCGGCACGCTCGACGAAGACACCCTTCAAAAGTAGAGCCCGGACAGGATCGCGTTGATGCCGACCACCCACATCTCCTTGGCCTCGGCCGTCGGCGCCATCAGAGTCAGCGTGCGCGACTCGAGCGTCACCTGAGGGAAAGGTGAGGGAAGGGAAGGGAAAATTCTCACCGCTGCTGCAGCGCGGGGCGGGGGTGGGCTGTCTCCGCATACAAGAGGCATTGAAGGCGCAAAAGGCCCGGTGCGCGTGAGTGACGAGGTGTGTGTGCGTGTCAGTCAGGAGGGGGGGGGGGGGGAAGCGTTGTCACGCCTCGAAGCAGCGCGCTCGCTCGGCCGCGTCGAGGTGCGCAACGTGGCGGCGGCACTCGTCCGCCCTCACCAGCTGGCCCTCGCGCCGGCGCGAGGCCTGGCGGGTCGAGGCGGCGTCCGCAGCCCACGCGAGGGTGCCGCACCTAAAGGTGCAAGGGAAGGTAACTGAAGGCCGGCACGAATTGAACTTTGTGAGAGCACGGCATGGTCAAGGTGTCGTCGGCGCATCGCGCGAATCCGGAGTGCAATCCGCAGCTGCGGGACAAAGCCGGACCCGTGTCTTCCAGAAAGGGAGGGTGGGGCTGGTCTCGAGTGCCATCTGTGGACATCTCGAATGCAGGGGGTCTGCACTCTTCCGCACTCCCTCTCTCTTCCGCATCTAGACAGCCGCACGTGCCCAGCACGCGGACATGGCGCTTGCGCCTACTCTCGGGGTATCTCGGGTGATCTCGGGCCATCTCGCCCAGCACGCGGAGACGTGGCGCTTGCGCCGGCCGCGGCTCCCGCAGAACTTGACCATCGCGTCTCCCTGCACGACCC
>NW_005199203.1:4592-16518 GCF_000372725.1 Emiliania huxleyi CCMP1516
GAGGCGGCGGCGAGCTTGACGCGGAGCCGCGCGTGCTCCTCCTCGGTCAGCGCCTGGTCGCGGCCCGCCGGCGCGAGGGGCGGCTGCGGGATGGAGTAGCCCCTCAGCCGAGGGCCCTGCCCGCAGGAGCCGCCGCCGTCGACGGCGCCCTCCGGCTCCGCGCCTTCCGGCTCCGCGCCCTCTAGCTGGCTGCGGAGGCTGATCGATGCGGGCGCGGGCGGCGTAGCGCCGATGGCGCCGGCGCCGGCGGTGCTCGCCGCATCGTCCGCCGCCTTCTCGTTTGCCGCGTCGTCTGCTGCTCCGAGGAGCGCCGCCTCGAGGCGCGCCTGCACGAGGGCGAGGGGTGTGCGGGGGTGGCGTTCGACTGGAGTTGGGATGCAAGGGGCGAGAGGGCGAGAGGGCGAGATATGAGGGGGGGGGGGGGCGAGCGAGGAGAGCGAGAGAGGGAGAGAGAGGCGCGCCTTGAACGCTTGAAGCTCATCGAGTGATGGCTCAGCCTTGGCGTGCCGCTTCGGTGCGCCGAGCCTGCCGCCGCCGCCCGCAGCGGCGGCGCCCTCCGTACCAGCGGCGACGAGTACGCGCACCGAGCCGTCCTCGCGGAGGGAGAGCTCAACCTACAGAAAGGCGCAGGGGAGCTTCCTGAAAGGCTCCTAGAAGGCTCCGCGTGGCTGGCCTCCGGAGGCGGAACTTGAGACCTTGGCATGCGGCTGCTCCTTGCTGGCCGGCGCCGAGGCTGCCTTCTTGGCCTCCTTGGGCGCAGCAGCTCCGCCGGCTGGCGGCTTGACGGCTGAGCCCTGGAGGAGGGCGAGGCCGGACTTCTTGCGCGGCGGTGGCGGTGCCGTCTTGGCAGCCAGGAGCGGCGTCGCCGTCGCCTCCGCCTCCGCCTCCGCCTCCGCCTCCGCCTCCGCCCCCGCCTCCGCCTCCGCCTCCGGCTCGCCCTTCTCTGCCGATGGAGGGAGGAGCACGTTGATCGGGCCGCACACAGCGGCACCCTCCGCCTCGGTGCCGCCCTCCCCTGCTGGAGCGCCGCGAGCCTCCCCCTCCGAAGCCAGGCTGCCGGCCGGCTCTGCCCCGGCGGCTGCCGAGCCCGCCAGCGCGTCCGCCTGCTGCAAGATGAGCTCGGCGGCGGTCGAGTCGTTGACGAGCATGTCGGCGGTCGCCTATGGGGAAGGCTCCGAGGCGGTCCATACGAAGCCTCCCAGAGGAGAGTCGCTGGACCTGCGAGGTCGCCGTCTCGGTCCGCCCCGCCACAGAGAGGGTGAGGGAGAGGCCACGGCGGCGCGTCGAGCCGGTTGCCTGGTCCGGCTGCCGCTCAGCCGGCAGCGCCGCCACCTCCCCCCCCTCCTCCTCCTCGGCGCTCTCGAGGTCGCTCTCCTGGATGGAGTCGAGGATGGGGTCGAGCCGCAGGAGGCGGGCCTCTACCACGTCGCCGTCGGGGCCGTGCGGCTTATACGAGACCTCGAGCCTGCGGGGCAGAGTGCACAGAGGGTGAGGACAGGGCCGTCGAGGACAGGAGCGTCGCTGCATTCTAGTGGGGATGCGTGTGTTCTCCGGGAAGAGCCGTGCTTGCTCGACTAGCCAGAGCCTGTGGCGAGCGTCTACGGCACCGTACCCGGCGAGTGCGCCGGAGAGCACCGCTGCGATCGCGGTCGCCTCGTCTTCGAAGCCCTCGGAGCGGGGCGCGGGGCGTTTGCCGAGAACACACGTGTGCAGGGGCCGGCAGCTCGATACGAGCGGGTCCCCACTCTCCTCGGACGCCTCGCTCGTGGCATCGCTCGCGGTGTCGCTGCCGTACTCCCACTCCTCTGCCTCGGCCGCTGCCGCCTCTGCCTCCTGCTCCACCTCTGCCGCCTCCGCCTCGGTCTCGGTCGCGTCGATGGCCGCAAGGGCCCAGGCGTGCAGCGCTGCGGAGTGCTGCCGCTCCTCCTGTGCCTCCTCCACTGCCTTCACCACCTCCTTCTCTTCCTCCTCCGCGGCCTTCTCCTCCTCCTCCTTCTCTTCCTCCTCCTCCTCTGGGCCGGCGCCCAACGCCTCTGAGGAGTTGAAGGGTGTGGCCGTCGACATCGGCGGGGGCGCGCCCTTCACCCCGTCGTCGAGCTCCGAGCGCCGCGGGCTCTGAGACGGCGAGAAGGACGGGGAGCGGCGGGAGGCTGGGCCTCGCGGCCGCGCCAGCAGCGCCGTCGCGAGCGCGTCCGCCTCGTGGCCCTTGATGTCCTCCTCCAGACCCTCCTCCTCGGCCGCCGCGTCCGATGCCGCCGCTGATACTGCGTCCGACACCGACGCGACCTCCTCGTCGTCGTCCTCGTCCGCCGCCGCCTCAAAGCGGACGTGGCGGCGCTCCGCCGTGTCCGCCCTCTCGCGCGAGAAGCGGGCTCCTCGGCTGGCGGCGTCGGCGTCGCGCGTGGTGCTGCGCAAAGAGATGCCGCCCGACTTGAGCTCGGCGCCGAGGGCGAGCTGGACGTCTCGGGAGGAGACGCTTCGCGGGCTGGCCGCCTCGTCCGACTGCGACGACTCGGAGAGGACCGTGTCGCCCGAGCCGCCCCTGGGCACGCCGCCCTTGGCAAGCCGCTCGATCTGCTGCGACATCTCCGACATGGTTGACGCCAGAGACGCGGCGAGATCCTCCCCGGAGCCGCTTTTCACTGGGCCGGCAGGCTCGGAGCCGCTCTTCACGACAGGCTCGGCAGACGCCGTCACCTCGTTGTCGTCCTCGTCGCCCTCGCCGAGCTCGGCGGTCAAAAGGGAGCCCGTGCTCTCAAAGTGCGTGGCAGCGGGAGGAGCGGTGGTAAGGCCACCGCACCACTCACGCTTGACGTCAGCGTTGGCAGCGCGTAGAGTGAGGCGGACGCTTCCGTCTGCTCCTAGAATTTTGATACCAAGCCCGTCATCGTCGCCACGGATGGACATGGAGTCGAGCGGCAGGATCCGGTCGGGCTTTCCGTCGAGTCGGGGTCCGATCTTCCGCACAGTGAAGCAAGGCCCGCCCTTGATTGTCTCGATTGCGCACCACCTTGCCTGGTACGAGGACGTGAGGCGGCCCGTCTTCACCTCGAGCGGGCCAGATGGCAGGGTGGCCACCATTCGGGCTGGCTGTAGGTCGGAGTGGCCGAACACCGGCTCCCGACGCCGCCGCAATTCACTCACGCCCGGGAAGAAAATTCGGGCACCGAGCAACCGGCAACATCATCCGTGGAGGTACAAGTGTTCGAAGAGAGAGTGGACCTGAGCAACGATATGACTTGGCGGCAAATGATCGCAGTGGGCGTCAGAAGAGTCGTCCTTGCGCGAGGAGAGCTCGATAAACTCGAGGGGCCAAAATATGCTGCTAGCGGGGCAGAGTTGCGCCGAAAGGCGGGAGAAGCCGCGAGTAAGGACCGTCCCCTCCCCTCAGCAGAGCGGGCGAGAATCCTAACGGATTCACGCACTGTTTATCTTCATCACCCAAAAACAATTTCAAGCCGCAAGTAAGGATACATTGGCGCGCTATGGAAGGGTCCGTCGGCGTCTCGTGCGTCCACACTGGGAGCTACACGGCACGGGTTGCTGACTGACATCGCACGGGAAGAAAATTCGCGGCGAGAACTATGGTGCGATGAACTAGCGATATGCTGGTGAAGAACAATCTGCTCCGTCGCACGTACGCTAGGCAGAAGCTGACCATACTCGCGTGGCTTTCCCCTTGGGATTCACGCCGGCTTTCGTCCCTTACCAAACGTCAGGTCCTGGACGCGGCGCGGACACCCGTGTCTAGATAGCAGCACCATGTCTTCCTCTCCTATCCTCGTCGACCGCGTCCCCGAGCTCCTCACTCGCACGGAGCCGCTCTCGCCTTCGCTGCTCGCGTCTCTCGCCGTCGGGCCGGATCCGACCATCGTCGAGCTTCCGGCGGGGACCGAGCTGCACAGCCTCGTTGCTTCGCACGTGATGAAGCACGCCAGCGCGGCGAGGTCGTTCGGCATGCGCGTGGGCTCTGGCAACAGCCGCTGCTGCGATGGCAGCGACAGCGAGGACGACGACGACGCGCAGAGCCGCGTCGCCACCAAGGTGCTCGGCCTCGGCACGTTTGAGTTCACCTTTGAGTCAGCCAAGATCTTTGCGGTGCACCACACGCTGGGCGAGGTGGTCGGCACGAATTGCAGCGCATCTCTCATGCGCACGCTCGTGCTCGTCTCGGACGCCGACATCAGCGCGCTCGTCCGCTTCTGCGACCATCTCATCGCCAGCGCGGACGCCTGCACCGGCAACGTCTTCAACATCTTCCGCTGGCACGTGCAGCATCAGTATTGGCACAAGGCCGAGACGGCGCAAGCTCGGCCCGTGGAGTCGGTGGTGCTGCCCGCGGAGCTGAAGAGCAAGCTGGTAGACGACATCGCTGACTTTGCGGCGCCGGCGACCAAGCAATGGTACGTCCAGCACGGCATCCCGTACAAGCGGTCCTACCTGCTGCACGGCTCGCCGGGCGCGGGCAAGACCTCCATCATCCAGGCGCTCGCGGGCCGCTTCAAGCGCAACGTGTGCTACTTCTCGTCGCTCTCGCACCCCGAGATGACGGACGACGGCCTCAAGAGCGCCGTGCAGAGGGTACCAGCCAAGTCGATCCTCGTCTTTGAGGACATCGACGCCGTCTTCACGGGAGGGCGCGGCAAGAAGGACGGAGACAAGTCCGCGGTGACCTTCTCCGGCTTGCTCAACGCGCTCGACGGAGTGGGCGGCTCTTCGGGGCAGCTCTTTGTGCTCACCACCAACCACCGCGAGCGGCTCGACCCCGCGCTGATCCGCAACGGCCGCGTTGACATGCACGTCCACTTCTCCGACGCGACTAGCGAGCAGATGCGGATGCTGTTTGCGCAGTTCTACCCAAAGGCGGAGCCAGCCCTTGCCGCGGCCTTTGAGGAGGCGCTGACCGCCGAGCTGGGCGAGAGGACCGTCTCGATGGCGCAGCTGCAGGCCTACTTTATCCAGATGCGCAAGCGACCCGCAGAGGCGGCCGCAGCGGAGGTGAAGAAGGTGATGGAGGAGGTGGTGACACGCATGATCCGGGAGGATGAGGGCGCGGCGTCCGATGGCAAGACGCAGCCGGGGGAGGAGGCGGCGGCGGAGGAGGAGGCGGCGGTGGCGGGGGAGGAGAAGAAGGAGCCGCAGAAGGCAGCCGCCGCGGCCCAGCCCAGTAAGGAGGTGCACGTCCACGTGCATGTCGGATCGTGAACGTGATCGAGGGCGAGCGGAGCCCGGTAGACCGTCTAGAGCCCGAACCTGGGAGCTGGTTTGTGTGTGGCTCGCGAGTGTCGCGAGAGCGCACGTGACTCGTGAGAGATAGAGAAGTGACAAGAAGAAGTATAGTGTACGAGAGGTGCCGCCCGAGACATCGGATATATGTGGGAGAACCGGCCAGGGACAAACCTCTCGAGGACGCGACACAGACCGCGGACCAGCACACCCCACCGCACATATGCAAGGTCATAGGTAGGAGCTTTCAAAAGCTGACATGGCCTCGCGGTCCACACACCACAGAGATCGATGTAGAGAGAGCGAGGCGACGCCCGCGCCCTGGCAGCGTGCGGCACCCTCAAACACGCTCAGGTGCGCCGCCGCCGCACGAGCAGCGCCCATCTTGAGCTCCGCCACCTGGTCGAGCGCGTCGCCGAGCAGCCCCTTGGCTACGCCGAGGTCGCGCAGCTGCTCCACGCCGCCGCTCGCCCGCACCTCGGCGGCGTTGTCGGCCACGTAGCGGCGGCACTGCGCGAGCAGCCGCCCGTCGCCCGTCGCGTGCGCCGCCTCGAGCAGCGGCACGGCGCTCGCCGGCCCGACGCTCTCCTGCAGCGCCTGTGCGCACAGCAGCTCGAGGCGCGGCACCTGGTACATCTGCGCCAGCTGCCGCAGGTCGAGCGCGCGCTGCGCTCTGCCGCCCTCCTCCTCGCCGAGGTCGAGCTGGTCGGTGCAGAGGTAGCGGACGAGGGCGGTGAAGGTGGCGAGGTCGGTGTTGCGCACCGTGACCTCGGCGGCGTCGCGCTCCTTCATGCCGATGCCGAACATGGTCCGAAAGAACACGGACCGCACGCAGAGGACACTTGCTGACGTGCTCGAGGCGCTTTTCGTCATCGCCGACGATGAAGGTGACCTTGCCCTCGGGGAGAGTGGGGTCGCCGCACATCTTTCCGAAGTCGTCCACCATGGTCGAGGGCGGCACCACAATCGGCGCGAAGGTGGGAGGCGGAGGAGGCGCCGACACGCAGACCTGGCGGAGGCCACCGTCGTTCGTGCAAACCAGCAGCGTGCTGCCGTCGGCGCTGACGGCGACGCCGAGTGGGTTTGTGAACTGCGCCGCGTCGCCCACGCCATCAGCGTCGCCGCTAGTGCCGCTGCCCGCGAGCGTCGTCACAGCACCCGTCGCCACCTCGACCCGCCGGATCTTGTGGTTGCCGAAGTCTGTCACAAACAGCGCGCTGCCGTCCGGGCTGATGGCGACGTCGATTGGGCGGTAGAACTGCGCCGCGCCGCCCGCGCCATCCGTGCTGCCGCAGTCGCCGCTGCCCGCGAGAGTGGTCACCGCGCCAGTCGCCACCTCCACCCGCCGGATCTTGTCGTTGAGGTGGTCCGCAACAAACAGCGCGCTGCCGTCTGGGCTGATGGTGATGCCGCTTGGGTAATAGAACTGCGCCGCGCCACCCACGCCATCGGCGCTGCCCACGGTGCCGCTTCCTGCCACCGTCGTCACCGCGCCAGTCGCCACCTCCACCCGCAGGATCTTGTCGTTGCGGAAGTCTGCCAGAAACAGAGCGCTGCCATCGGGGCTGATGGCGACGCCGTGTGCGTGTTTGAACTGCGCCGCGCCACCCACGCCGTCAGCGTTGCCTTCCTCGCCACTGCCCGCAAGCGTGGTCACCGCGCCAGTCGCAGCCTCCACTCGCCGGATCTTGTAGTTGCCGCAGTCCGCCACAAACAGCGCGCTGCCGTCCGGGCTAATGGCGATGCCGCGAAAGCTGACGCCTTCCAGGGCGGCCACGCTGCGCACGCGCCCGGCCGCAGAGACGTGCAGCACTCAGTCATCAGTGGTGACGTACCACGCGCCCGCGTGATCTCACGACACCATACACGGCAAGCGCTGCCAGAGGGCCGTCCTCTCCCTGGAGCGGCAGCGTGGTGACCTGGCCGAAGACGGGCGCGCCAAAGAGGGGCGCCTCGAAGGAGACGCTCCCGAGTAACGGATTTTGGCCCATGCGCATGCTCTTCCTCGTGCTCGCCGCGCGCTCGGGAGCCGGAGTGGCGGGGTCGGAGCTGCTGCAACGGCGCGAGTGGCCGCGAGGGGTCGTACTGGGGCTCTCCAGAGGGCGAGACCACTACGCGGTGCTCGCGGCGGCGCACGGGGCAGCTTCAGCTGAAACAGAGCCTCAGCAGCGCCTTCAGGCAGTGCAGCACAACGCCAGTGGCCTCTCTGGAGCTATGCGGCGGCTGGCGGGCCTGTGCGATGGCGCCGATCCGTGGGCTCGGGACGCGCAGTCGGCTCGCGTGCCGGTTGCCGAGTCAGCCTGGCTGGCGAGAAGCGCCAGGCGCGCATCGAAAAGGAAACGCAGTTTACCGAATACCGTTCCACCCCCTCGATCCCAAAGTGCGTCGCAGTACTGCGCCAGGTAGGTAGGTAGAAAGGTGAAGAACAGCCAGGCTCGGACTGGACACCAACGCGGTATGGGTGGACGCTGGACAGATGATGACGACACGCACGAGCGACACACAGACACAAACAGGCTCACAAGACACACAGCCAGCTGGCTGCCACACACCCTGAGTCGGCGTACACATAACTCAGGGCCACATCCTCCCTGTCGCCCCCCCCAGCACTCCACGGTGCCAAGGGCACAAACAAGGGCACAACAAACAACAGACGACAGGAATTGACATGTGAGGCTAGAGCAGCTTGCTCCACCTCTAGCAATCTCACCGGCCTGCGAGGCACGGACGAGACCGTATGTGGGGTCTAGTGAGGTGTCTATGGACGCTCTGCCGCCCCTTTACGTAACGGCTGAAAAGAATTTTTGGATGCAGGCGGCGATCCCAAAGTGGGCGGCTGTGGCAAGCAGGGTGCTAGGAACCTCATCGACACCAGCGCTCCTCCCTCGCGGTCAAGACGGAGGTGCCGGAGTTCACATGCCTCTCACTGCCGAGCAAGAGAAGGCGCTGAAGCCGCTGCTTTTAAAGGGCACGCTGGCGACCGACGCCTCCCTCGAGCCCTTTCTCGCGGCTGTCGAACCCGATCTGCTCGCAGCGCTTGGGACCGACCACCCGCTGGCCGGCGACTCGCTACAATTGCGCCGCTTCTTGGTCGCGAGAAAGTTCAAAGTGCCCGCGACGGTCGAGATGATATCAGCGCACGTCAAGTGGCGGGCCGAGAACTTGCCGATCAAGCCTGAGGGCGCCGTCCTCGCTGAGCTCCAGAAGGGCAAGTTCTATTCGTATGGCACCGACGCCGCCGGGCGGCCTCTCGTCCTCATACACAGCGGCAAGTTCGACCCGGCGACGCGAGACCTCGAGGCGAGCGTGCGCTCCGTCTTTTACGAGATCGAGAGGGTGATCGCGCAGCTGCCGCCCGGCCAGGCCCAGTTCGCCGTCTTTTACGACCGTACCGGCTTCTCCATCAAGAAGAACTGGGACTACACGCTGCTCAAGGCGGGTCGACGCCCCGTCCACGCCTCAGACTCACAGCCCTGAGGCTTTACCACCCACCCTCTGCACACCTCACCTCTCTCAGGCGGTATAGTGTAGTAAGCGACTCTTCACGAAGAAGACACACCCACAGCACGCCAGGCTCCTGCTGAGCTTTCTTTCTAGGCGGTCTTCACCCAGCTGAGCGACAACTACCCGGAGCGGCTCGGCGCCGGGCACCGCCCATGCAGATGTGGAACTCAATGCGCACATGTCTTCATTCGCAACCGAGACGACACGCGCCTTGTCAGCTGTGTATTCGAGGCTGTATTCGGCCGCACAACTCGTTTTGTTCATGGCGGTGCTCCGAGTGCGCTGCACGACCGAGTCCGCACTCCCGTGCCCTAACCCATTCGTACACTGCGACGGTCGCCTCCCGTCCGGCGAGCTCTCAACCACAACTAAATCATCGAACCACCAGATGATATTGCCGATTGGATGCATAAGGTACGTCTACCCGTCCGGCAAGCTCCTCCCGATGCTGTGGGGCCTGGTCAAGCACTTCCTCGACGCGCGCACACGTTCAAAGGTGCACGAGCCGCAGCCGCGCGGCGCCTTGCACTCTACTCATGCCGCGGGACGGGGATGGGGGGGGGGTGGCATGCTTGTGGGTCTGGGCGCCTGTGGAGATCGCGAGAGATTCTCCGCCTGGCCCTTCCCCCTACCGCTGTGCGTGTGGCGAGATGTGTTCCTCACCCCGGCCCCCGATCCCACTAGGTCAAGTTCATCAATACGCAGGAGGAGCTCCTCAAGAGCCTGCCCGCCGAGTACGCCCCGACCGCCTAGAGACGCGCAGCCAGCTCGCACTCTCATCAACAGTGCCCTCCCCCCCCCGCACTGCTGACGACGCAGGTACGTCCCGACGGCCTACGGGGGCAGCTCGACCCACGCCTTCGACCCCGCCACCTGCGGGCTAGTGTCGGGCGAGTGATGTGTCGCCGGGGTTCGCGGCGCGCAGCCCCTGGCCAGTGCCGTCGGCGCCAGTGCGGCAGTGGCCGAGCGCGTGCCAGTCGCAGGCCCCCTCACTCTTGGTCTCTCTCTCTCCCCCCCGGTCTTTTCGATCATCGAAAAAAGAAATAAATAAAACAGACAACCCATGCAAGGGAGGGTGGATGGGAGGACGGCACACCGCCACCACACAGGGATTTTAAGGAGAGAAGTGCGGTGCTAGCCGTCGTCCACCCTTCTTCCACCTCGCAGCGGTCTGTGTTCGGCTGTGGACTTAGGGTGCGCTTTGCCGTCAGCGCCTGTGTCGAGCCTGTCTGCTGTGTGAGAGAGAGTTGTCCTTAGGCGGCTCCCGTGGGTTCCCTGTGATAATGGAAAATTCTTTTGCAGAAAATTCTTTTTCTGGCTTGGCTGCAATCCCGCGCTCGCACACGACGAGCATGCCCTCGCTCCTCCTGCCCGACGCTCAGCCGGTGCTCACCGCTCTCGCCATCCTCGCCCTCACCGCCACTTGCCGCTTTGGCTTTGCCGTCGTGACTCGGCTCCTCGGCACCTCCAAGTTGCTGCTCTGGCCGGCAGCCGGTGCGATGGCCGCTCTACCCTTTGTGCTCCGCGATCCGCTCCTCGCGTGGTGGGGAGGCACGTACGCCGACGCGCAGCTCGGCTCCTTCCTCGCAGCGACCGCCTTCGCTTGGTGCTTCTTCCGCGCCATCGAGCGGAGCGTGGGCACCACGCCGGTCGGCGCCGCCGCCAGCCTCGCCGAGTGGATCTTCTACATGTCGGCCGACGTCGATCCGCGCTACAGGGACGGCAAGCCGCTGCGGCCGCCGCCCGGCAAGCTGCGGTCTCAGCTCGCCAAGCTCTGCGCGACCTACGCGGCCACTGCGGCCTTTGTCAGCGCAATTGAGCCGTTTGGGTTTCGGCCTACCGCGGCGGTCTGCGAGGCGTGCGGCGTGAGCGGGCCGCTCGCCGCTGCTCTGGTGCGCGTTGGCGACAACTTGAGCGGTGCCGCCTTCCGCTCCTCTGCCGCCTCCGCTCCCCTGCTCCTCGCGAGCCAGCTCGGAGCCCTCGCCGAACCTTCGCGGAACCTTCTCTCCGCAGGCACCGTCCTCATCTACCTCTTCCTCTCCCTCCTCCTCACGCTGGGCTCGATCCTCGTCCTCGCGCAGGGCCACGACCCGATCGACGGCGGCGTCACCCCGTCCCCTACCCCCACGGTACCGAACCCATACCTTACCCCCACGGTACCCAAACCCACTTGCCTGCAGGCTTCGACAACCCTGTCTTCAAATCCTGCAGCCCGCGCGAGTTCTGGGGCCGCCGCTGGAACTTGCAGGCAAATCTCCCCATATCTCCCCATATCTTGGGCATTCACTGGAATCTCGCAGCCAAGTGGGTTCGGGTGACGTGGGGGTAGGGTAAGGTCCCAGCCTGCAGGCAAGTGCAGCAGCTGCGAATCTCGGCTGGGTCACGGCCAGATCTGGGCAAGTATCTGGCCGAGATCTCGGCGGGATCTTGGCGGGATCTCGGCGAGATCTCGGCGAGATCTCGGCGACGGGGCGGCGGCATCGACAGACATCGACGCCGCCGCCGCCGCCGCCGCGTCAAGACGCGTTCGCATAGCCCCGCCTCTTCCCGCGCCGCAGGTGAACGCGATGCTCAAGCGCAGCTGCTACAAGCCTCTCGCCGGCGCGGGGCTGGCGGCCCCCCTCGCCACCCTCGCAACCTTCGGCGCGACCACCCCACGCCCCCCCTCCTCCGACCCGTCGACTGCCCCGCACAGCGCGTCTCTTCACACCTGCCTGCTGCTGTGGACAGGTGCGTCGGCCGGCTTCCACGAGTACCAGTTCGCGCTGTCGATGCCAGGCTACAGGCCCGCACGTTATCCTTATCGCTGCCACTACTGCTGCTACTGGTACTCTCATCATCATTGTTGAGTGTCATCGTCAGTGTCCTGCACAGGGTGGGCACCGCCTCCGTCTTCTTCCTCGGCCAGGTCTCTCTCTCTCTCTCTCTCTCTCTCTCTCTCTCTCTCTCTCTCTCTCTCTCTCTCTCCCTCCCTCCCTCCCTCCCTCCCTCCCTCCCTCCCTCCCTCCCTCCCCCCCCCCTCTCTCCCCCCCCCTCTCCCCCCCCCCCTTCTCTCTCTCTCTCACTCTCACTCTCATCTCTCTCTCTCTCTCTCTCTCTGTCTCTCTGTCCTGCTGCAATTGTTTGGGCGCCTCGTCCCCTTCCACGTCTCGACCATCAAGTCGGTCTCCAAGCACGAGGAGGGCGCGTGGACCTT
>NW_005199203.1:16618-73491 GCF_000372725.1 Emiliania huxleyi CCMP1516
ATCTCTCCCTCCGCTCTCTCCCTCCCTCTATCTCTCTCTCTCTCTCTGTGTGTGTGTGTGTGTGTGTGTGTGTGTGTGTGTGTGTGTGTGTGCGCGTGTGTGTGTGTGGCCTGTCTCTCTCTGTCTCTCTGTCTCTCTCTCTCCCCCCTCTCGGCTCGGGGCTTGCCTGAGTCACCCTCCCTCCCCGCCCCTCTCCCCTCGGCCAGGGCCTCCTGCTCGTCGCGCAGTCGCTCCTCGAGGCGACGCCGCTGCGCCACCTCGCCTCTCGCGCGCCCCTGCCGCTCGGTGCGTGGGCATCAAGCACACCGTGAGGAGGAGGGGGGGGGGGTGAGGGCAGGAGAAGGGGGGGTGAGGGCAGGAGAAGGGGGGGTGAGGGGCACCACCAGCCTTGCTCCTGACGGACGCCACGGCGGCCGGTCCACACGCACGCCACGCGTGCACCGCCCCTCCGCCACACAACCACACAACTCCCACCCGTGTCGTAACACGTGCACCACACGTTCCGCCGCACTCCCACGACGCGTCCGCGGCTCTCGAGCACAGGCGTCGCCTTCAACATCA
This sequence comes from Emiliania huxleyi CCMP1516, assembly GCF_000372725.1. Taxonomy (NCBI): domain Eukaryota; phylum Haptophyta; order Isochrysidales; family Noelaerhabdaceae; genus Emiliania; species Emiliania huxleyi. The sequence continues at coordinate 17,180 of NW_005199203.1, forward strand.
CCGCCCTCTCTCTCGTCCCCGACTACTTCATCTGCAACTGGATCGACCTGCCGACGCCGCTCTTCGGCGCCGTCGCGCGCCTCGTGCCCCGCATCATGTGGGCGGCGTAGCGGCAGCGCACAGCGGGGAGCTCCCACACACACTCAGGCTCACAGCACAAGAGCACATGGAGACAGCATGGACCATGATTGGAGGTGAGGTACGTCAACGTCGTATGAGTCGTAGAGTAGACGCACAGCAGTACAGACTACGAACAGTACGTCGCGTTGGTTTAGGCCACCGCCACCCGGCCCGTTTTTGAGTTTTGAATTCTTTTTCTCGCGGTACACTCGGTGCACAGATTGAATTCTCGCTACAGATTGATACGCACAGCAGTACAGATTGGATGAGACGGCGCAGATTCGAGATGGTCATTGAATTCTTTTTCTCGCGATAGAACATATGTCCACCCTCCCGCCGCGCCGCTCGCCGCTTTCAATACCGTAGCTTTCAATACCGCTTTCAATAGACAACACAAAAGAACGGCAAAAAAGAAAGAAAACAGACAACCAAGGGAGGTGGATGGGAGGACGGCACGCCGCCACCACACAGGGATTTTAAGGAGAGGTGTGTGGTGCGCTAGCCGTCGCCCACCCTAGGGAGTCTGCCTCTTCCTATCTCTCTTCGCAGTCTCTCGCCGCTTCTCGCTGCAACCTTCATGCCACCTCGCGGTCGTCCCACTCTCGTCGTCCTCTCCCTTGTCATTTCCTCCTTCCTCTGTCGCGTCGTTCTCTTCTGCCTGCCTCGTCCTGTGACGCCGCCGCCTGCCGGTCCCTTGTTCTCGCGGCTTCTTTCGCCTTTCGGCGCAACTCTTAAGAACGGCAAACGCTTCCATTCTTTTCCTCGCGTTAGGCAAAAAACTAAATTCTTTTTCTCGCGATAACACACACCCTGCCAGCCACGCCGCCGCCCGCCCGCCTCCTCGACCTCCCCACGGACCTCCTCGTCCGCGCCCTCTCTCGCTGCGACCCCGCCGACATCGCTCGCGTCGCGGCCGTCTCGCTGCTCTTCCACGCCTCGCTTGCGGTGGAGGGCATCCGCTTGTGGGCGCAAGAGCGCGGCTTCGAGCTGCCGGCGCAGCCAGAGGACGAGAGCTGCGCCGTGCGGTGGCTGTGCTTTTTTGCGCTGCTGCGCAAGTCCAATCCGCCGGCGAGGGCAGCGGCAGGCAAACGGCACAGCATCTTCATCGACGGCGAGGGGCGGCTCTCGTCGTGCGGCTCAGCGCCGCCCTTCAGCCCATCGGTACTCGGCCACGGTGAGGGCGTGACGCGGCTCAACACGCCGACCCGCCTCCCGTCGATGCTGGGAGAGCGCGTCGTGAGCGTGTCTGCTGGAGCCGCCCACAGCCTCGCCCTCGCCGCCGACGGCGTCTGGAGCTGGGGCGGTGGAGCCGGTGGCAAGCTGGGCCACGGCGACCTGGAGGACCAGCTGCTGCCAAAGAAGATCGAGGCCTTGGCTGGCTGGCGCGTCCTCGCTGTCTCGGCTGGACTTGTGCACAACCTCGCCCTCACCGCCGATGGCGCCGTCTGGAGCTGGGGCGGTGGAAGCTTTGGCCAGTTGGGCCACGGCGACCAGCAGAACGAGCCGCTGCCCAAGAAGATCGAGGCCTTTACTGACCAGCGCGTCGTCGCCCCAGCAGCACCACCTGCTGCCCAAGAAGGTCGAGGCCTTTGCAGGTCGGTGCGTCGTCGCTGTGTCGGCTGGAGCATTCCACAGCCTCGCCATCACCGCTGGTGGCGCCGTCTGGAGCTGGGGCGAGGGAGGCTTTGGCCGCTTGGGCCACGGCGACGGGCAGAACCAGCTGCTGCCCAAGAAGGTCGAGGCCTTCGCTGGCCAACGCGTCCTCACCGTGTCGGCTGGAGGAAACCACAGCTTCGCCATCACCACCGACGGCGCCGTCTGGAGCTGGGGCTGGGGATACCAAGGCCAATTGGGCCACGGCGACCAGCAGTGGCAGCTGCTGCCAAAGAAGGTCGAGGCCTTTGCTGCCCGGCGCGTCATCGCTGTGTCCACTGGAGACCATAGCATTGCCATCACCGCCGATGGCGCCGTCTTTACCTGGGGCCAGGCCCGCGCCGCCCGCCACGGCTGCCTAGGCCACGGAGAGGACATGTCGAACCAGCTGCTGCCCAAGGAGGTCGAGGCATGGGCGCTGGGGCAGTGAGCGAAGGGCGAAAGGTGCTAGGAAAGGTGGGGGGTATATCTTCTAGAAAGATCTAGAAAGGTGCATCTGACGTCGTGGAATGAAGTGCGCGCTCGCACGAAGCCCGTTCTAAAGGCCCTCCCAGGAGCATCCACGCACTTCTCTTGCAAGTTCGTGAAGTCAGAACAAGAAGGCTATCTGAGGTTCACAGGGTCCCCCTTTATTAGTTATACTCTAAACTGGTTAACGCGTTAACCACACCTGGCCCAAGAGCCAGTCCCTCTCAAAATATGCCATGCTAACTGAATGCTGAGCAGATTCTGAATGGCTTTGAATGCCTTCTTCTCCAGAATGACCCTTTTGACCTGCCTGTGTGATCCAATCAGCACCATTGAGGTCAGCCAGAGCACCATGAGAAATCTTCCGCAGCCCGTCGAGCTTGCGGATCTGCCTCTGTTTGGTCTTAGCCAGCCTTGCGAAAACCTCCCGTTCCTCGTCCCAGGCGGCATAATAAATAAAACGGGCACGCCAAACGAGGGGTGGGAGAAGGACAGGGTCCCCACCTGCACGAGCAGGATCTTGTAGGACGATCAGGGACACAGGGGAACGGGAGCGGGGAGCGCATCGCGACACGGAGGGGGGCTGGGTAGGGTTCACCCACACGACAGGGTCCCAGGGATTCCTCTCTCGTATAGGACAGGTTGCACCCGGCGGCACGGGGGCAGGCGCGGGCCTCCTACTGGTTGCGCTCTCCTAGTTCTCCTGCTCCTGACAAGGGACAGCGACGGGCTCGCAGCACGGTGGACTCCCTATTCCACTGGCGATCTCTCTCGACTAGCGACCTTCCTCCGGCTTCTCACCAGCAGTCTCTCACTACCACGGGCACACTGACAGAGGCGGCCAAAAGGCTCACGTGGGTGGCAGGGCGGTGATAGGAGTCTCCCACTCTGTGGGCTTCGCTAGAGGTGCGGCCCCTGCGCGTGTCCTCGCCCTTGCGTCTTGAAGGGGAAGGGGAAGGGGCTGTGTGTGTGTGTGTGTGTGTGTGTGTGTGTGTGTGTGTGTGTGTGTGTGTGTGTGTGTGTGTGTGTGTGTGTGTGTGTGTGTGTGTGTGTGTGTGTGTGTGTGTGTGTGTGTGTGTGTGTGTGTGCCTGCGGGCGCTGTGCGAGCCGCCCTGAACGACCACAATGTTGAGCGCGCTCGAGCACCGAAGCACCGCGAGCGCCGGCGAGCACCACCGCCCCGCGCCTTGGCGTGGGTCGGTAGTACACGATGCGGCGCCCAGCATGCTCTATCATGCGTCGCACCCGCAGTGGCCGAGCCGACCGCCGCTCGAACTGGCGCCGAGTGGCTCCCAGATCGAGCGCGGCAGGCTCAGTCGCACCGTCGCGGGGCGAACGCGAACCGAGCCGTCGCCGTTCGCCGCAGCCGCCAGCCGCCAGCCGTCAGCCGTACAGCCGTACAGCCGTCAGCCGTCAGCTCGCAGTCGCCGTCGCTGCCGCCGCCGCAGCAGCAGTGAGCGAGCTCCTGCGTCGTGTTGCCGACGCAGTGTGGACGCGCGCCGCCCAGCGGCGAGCGAGCGTGCTCGGAGTTGGGTCGGCGCGCGCGCGGGCGGACGGCGCCTGTAAACAGACAGCCTGCACCGCCCACTCGTTCAAAATCCCGAGACATCCCAGGCGGCCTCCTGCTCCATTGCCTCCTGCGGCCAATTTGGGCACCGTCTCACCGGCCTCGACGGGAACCTGCTTCTGCTTCTTGCGCTTGGGCATACCAACAGCTCCCGTCTTGATGCGCCCCATCGTACACAAGCACTGTGCGCACAACAAGCCAAAGACGAACGTCAGCGCATCGTAGCCGAGTACAGTCTCGAGCAGCATGCCGCGCGGGTGAGATGGCCGGAGCAGCAGCTACCGCACCGTCTCAACTCCCACCCAGTGGCGTGCACCAAGCAGCTCGCAAAGGCCGCCAACGGTAGCAGGAAGCCCTCTTTTGCTGCGCGCTTTTTCCGATCTTATTTAACAGGACCCTAGCTAGGACCCCCTACCGGGGCGCGGGGGGAAGGCGGGTCGGGTGCTTGCGGGTGCGAGTGCATATGTTGTGCTGTGCTGTGTGTTAGGCTCATGAGACAACGATTTTCCCGCAAAAGGTGGCTCAGTGGGAAAATCGTTGTCTCATGAGCCTAACACTGTGCTGTGCTGGCTGCGGCGTGCCTTGGTGTGCCGTGTGACGTGCCTTGCTGTGCCGTGACGTCGCCTAGCTGTGCAATCATCATTCTTTCTGTCGACTGTCCGGGGGAAGGGAGGGTGGGGGGGCATGCATGTGCGTGTGCGTGTGCGTGTGCGTGTGCGTGTGCCGTGCTGTGCTGCGCTGTGCTGCGCTGTGCTGCGCAGGCAGTGACGTACCGTGCCATTAAATCTGTGCATTTAAGTCTGTCAACGGGTCGGGTGCCCAACTTAAGTCTGTAAGAACGGGTGGTCCAGACGGACTCAGGGCCGGTGCTTTGACGCAGTATATTGTACTTCGAGGTAGTATGAATTCAGAACGGCCCCCCGAGAGCGCCTCTTCGACGCCCACGGGTCCCGGGAGGTCGGAGGGGTTGCGAGAGGGCCCCGGCTATTTTTTGTTTGAATCCCGGAGGCCGTTAGAACATGAATTGACGTTCCACGTGCCCGTCCCCAGCAAGGACAACATGCTAGCCCAGCAGGCCGCTCCCACCGCCGCCCGCGGCGGAGGCAAGGCGGCAAAGGGTGGCAAGGGCGGCGGCAAGGGCGCTGGCAAGGGTGGTGGCCGTGTGGCGCACCAGACCCGCTTTGCGCCGCCGCCCTCAACGCCCGATACTCGGTTGAGCCGGCGGAGCGACGGCGGCAGAGTTGCGGCCGCCGGCGACCTCACACGGCGTCGAGCGCCGTAGAGACGGCCCCGAGAGCCGCCGCCAGGTGTGCCACGACCGCGGTCGCGAGGCTCGTGGCGATAGATGCGCCAGACCCGCTTGCGCCGCCGCCCTCAACGCCCGATACTCGGTCAGAGCCGGCGGAGCGACGGCGGCGGAGTTGCGGCCGCCGGCGACCTCACACGGCGTCGAGCGCCGTAGAGACGGCCTCGAGAGCCGCCGCCAGGTGTGCCACGACCGCGGTCGCGAGGCTCGTGGCGATAGATGCGCCAGACCCGCTTGCGCCGCCGCCCTCAACGCCCGATACTCGGTCAGAGCCGGCGGAGCGACGGCGGCGGAGTTGCGGCCGCCGGCGACCTTCCCCTCGACCACGCCGCCGACCCGTCGACAAGCACACGCGGACTGCCATCGAGAAGAAGGAGAAGGATGGCGGCGCATCCGGAGCCCGCGGGCGCAGCGGGCGCGGGTCCGGGCGCGGGCGGGCGCGCGGGAACCCCGCCAGCGGAGGCGACAATGCCTTCTGGGAGGCGGCTCTGCAGGCGGCGCGCGGCGCGCCCCTCGCCGGTCTCCCGCACGCTCCTGAGGGCCGAGAGGGCCGAGAGGCGGGGTCGGTGACCCGGGGGCATGGGCGGTGCGGCCCGCGCCGCGCGCGGGCGCGTGGCAGCCCGTGAGGGCCGAGATCGGGTCCGTACTTCGACGTAGTATGGGCCCCCGGGGGCCCTCTACAGCAGCGGCGAAGTGAGCGTGTTTGTGGTGTTGGTGTGGCGTCTGAGCTTGGATCTGTGACTAAAGCCGGTTACCACTGATGGATCCCCACCCGAATAACACACAGTGAGCGCCCCAGGGCTTCACTACGCCCTCCGCGCGAAATCGCTAGTGGTGCTTTGTGGTAGTATATTGTACTTTTGAGTAGTATGGGTACGGTTCCCGAGACCGCAGAGACCAGCGTCAAAATTTTGGCTCGCCAACAAGCCTTGCGGCGCCTCCACACCTTTACCCACTATTTATAAACCCAAAAATTGAGGCTCTTAGGTGGTGAAGCTTCCCGACATTACCATACATTAGGAGGCCTACAATCGCACTGTACTTCTTCCTGCGTTGTGAGGATAAAATTCTTCCTGGGTTGCATCCGCGCTTCGCGCCCGTCCGCCTCGACAGCGCTCACATGCAGGCGTTCGAGCTAGTCGTCCCGAACGGCGTCGTTGCGGGGCAGACCATTCAAGCCGTCACCCCGAACGGCCCAGTGCAGGTCGCTGTCCCTGCCGGTTTGGCCGCTGGCGACAGGTTTCAGGTCCAGCTGCCGCCGAGTGACGAAGCGGCCAAGGCGGCGGCGAGCGCCCTCTCGCAGCTGGGCAACCTGGGCCGCAGCGTCACCTTCGGTCTGAGCAGCAGCAGCATCTCCGGGGCAGACGGCTTGATCGACCAGAGCGTCGCTGGCGAGATGCCCGTCACCTCTGGCGAGCCCGGCATCGCCGCGGGCCCGGATGTGATGAAGCTCCGCTTCCAGTCTTCCAAGCGCGGCAGGCACCTGCACGCAGAGCTTGTCACACCCGACGGCACCAGGATCGCCGTCCTGGACATGGGCGAGGTCCCAAAGTCGACGCCAGGAGCTCTCTTCGGCTCCGCCATCGGCGGCTACTCCACCGCGTTCCAGCCACCGCCTCCCGTCCAGCTGAGCGTCCTCGGCCAGGCGTACGGGACCTACACCTGCACGAGCCTCATGAACTGCGGGGTCCAGGCTGGCGCGCGGTGGCAACGCAGAGACGGCACCGGCGGCGCGATGATCGCAGAGCCTGAGAGAGTCGGCTGCTGCACCACGGCGCCTCAGTCCATCTCTCGCAAGAAGAGTGCGCTCGGCAAGAAGGAGGTGCCGTTCACTGCGACGTTTGATGCCGAGAAGGGCCACCCGGCCGAGACTACGATGGTCCACGCCGTGACCGACAGCAGCGCAGGCAAGGTGCCGCAGTTCATCGCGACCAACGTGCGGCAGGTGGTGGTCGAGCTTGACAAGATCACCGACCCGCACAAGAAGCTCGATTGCATCTTGATTGGCGCCACACTCGCGGCGCTGAACGTCACGACGGGCATTCCCTCCAGCGGCGGCGGCGGCTGACTGAACGGGCGCGCAAGTCATGTTACCGACTGAGCAGCGCACGAGAGCTATTAGGGCCGCCAACTCGTACTTTGCACGTCCATAATACCTTTGTGGATCCACTCGCTTGCTTTTTTTTCGCTCCAGTGGATCTATCGTGTTATCATTTGCTGCTATTGGAAAACTCCGTCTGTTTCGGGCGGCGGGGTGCCGATGGCATACGTAGAGGAGGCGGCGCGCCGTAGGCGGCGGGGAGGCAACGGGAGCCGACGGCAGAGGAGGCGGCGCGCTTGGTAGTGGCGACGCATCGCCAGCAGTCTTTTATCGGCTGGCCGACGAGTCTGCTTTTGAGGAGAAGGTTCGGCTGCACGCATCGGGGCGGCGATGTGAGGCGGCCGGGCGGGCCGCATAGCAGAGGAGCGTTGGCGTCTTGCCCGGCTCGTGCCACGCAATCCCACCCAGAAATTTCAGTCGACCCTTACCGGCAAGGAACCAAACCCCGGGCAGCCGCCTCAAGCCTCGAAGGTTGCCTCCCCGAACTCCTGTAGCCCCATGCCCGCTCTCGCGATGTTGCTCGCCTGGGCTTCGAGCGAGGGCGAGGTCTGCCGGCGCGGCCAGCACGGACCGCGGTGCGCGGGCGACGCCGATTGCGCCGGCGTCGAGTATTGTGTCCGTTGCGCACGGTCGGGCTTTTGCACGGACGTGCCTCTCCCCGGAGGAGGGACGCCGCGTCGCGATGGCAAGATGGACTGTGGCGAGGGCGTGCCGCTCTGCGGCGTCCTCACCCTCGAGACTGGCTACGGCGGCGGCTACTACCACCATGCGCATCCGTCTGTCCACGGGCTGTGGCCGCAGGTGGGCGAGTACGGCTCGTCGGCCTGCATCCCTCCGCGCGTGTCGGCCGCGTCGCCGACGCGCCTCTACCCGTGCTACGCAGCGCCCGCCGCCGAGCGGGCCCACCAGGCGCCGGCTTTGTAGATATGCTGATCGCCGTGCCGCTCTCGCCGCTCTCGCCGCGCTCGCACTCCCGCCCGCGGTAGCACACCACACATGCTCCGGCCGAACGCGTGGTCCGCCCTCCCTCCCTCCCCTCCCGCCCCCGCCTCAGCTCGAGTTCGAGCAGCACGAGTGGTCGAAGCACGGCACTTGCGCCGGCGCCGCGGACGCGGACGACTTCTTCGCCCAAGTCTGCAGCCAAGACCCACAGAACCCCAATCGCTCTGAGAGGACGGGGTGTGATGTAAGAGGCGGCAGGCTGGATGTGGCGTGCGGTGCGAGTCTGCCTCAGGAGTCCCACAGACCCCCTCGCAAAAGTCTGGCAGCCAGTCCACCCACAGAACCGCGTTCGCTCGAGTCTGCCAGTAGTCCAACAGACCCCGTTCTCTGCCTGCCGGGTAGACCTGTTCGCAAACAGCCAGTAGCCCGTCCGCACCCAGCCCTTCCCCTCGCAGGTCTGCAACCTCTCCTCCGCACCGCTCGCCCTGCTGTCGGCGGAGCGCCAGAAGGGCGGCTCCCTAGCAGACATGACCGCCGCGCTCAAGCAGGCGGGCCACACTGTCACCCTAGCCCTACCCGGACCCCAGACCCTACCCCAAGCCCTGCCCCTGGAGACCCTGACCTCTATCCCCACCCCTGCCTCGGAGCCAAACCGGAAGTCGCCCCCACCATCGCCCCCACCATCGCCCCCACCATCGCCACCGCCTCCCCCCTCGCCTCCGCCGCCCCCGCCTCCGCCTCCCTCGCCGCCGCCTCCGTCCCCTCCGCCCTCCCCGCCGCCCTCACCCCCTCCACCACCGGCCGTACCCCCCGGCCCTAGGCGGGCTACCCGCTGCGCACTGTCGACCCGCCTCACTCGCAGCTAGAGCTCTCCGCCTGCGCCTCACGACGACGGCCGGTGCGGGCTCCCCGAGGGGACGCCGTTCACGGCCCCCCGGCTGTAAAAAGGCCCCTCGGACAACGGGGGGGGGAGCCTCCCCCCTGTTTCAATGCGAAAAAGGGAAATTAAAGGGGGTCCCCGGGGGTCCCCCCCCCCCCCCCCCCCCCCGCAAGCAGCCACGTACCGCTTGCCCCAGCACACGCGGAGGGGAATGGTACCCCTCTGCTCGGAGAGGGTACCTATGAGAGGGTCCCCTGCCCGCGAGCTCTTGCACCCGTCGCGACTCCCACACTTGCAGAACTCACCGCCTCCCCGCTGCTAGACCGCATCTAGACCGCACCGCTGCTCTCACCTCCCCCGGTTGATTCCCCCGGTTGATTCCCCCAGGCTCGCGCCCGTCGACGCCTTCCCCTCACTCTGCCGGGGGAAGCGGCCGCCGACGCCGCCCGCCGCTTGCCGGCGTGGCGAGCAAGATGCCAAGCCTACCACGAATCACACGTCCCGCATGTGCATGTCGCCCTGGCGCCCCCGACGTGACCACCCAAAGCCTCAAAACCCCCACCATTCATGCGGTCGACGCTGCATGCAAACGGCCAACACACACACACACACACACACACACACACACACACACACACACACACACACCGCTCACCCACGCGCACCGGGCCTTGCACTGTTAATGCCGTGGGGCTCCTGTCGTCTAGAAGAGGAGTCGCGAGGGACTAGCCTGGCCCTTGCCCCGCCACCTCGTGCGTGGAGAAGTGTACCTTACCCTCCCTTACCTTAGGCATGGCGAGCACGGCCCTGCGTGCGAGAGCGACGTGGACTGCGCGCACGTCACTGGCTGCGTCCGCTGCGCGCAGTCGGGCTTCTGCACAGACGTGCCGCTGCCGGCTGCCGAGTGAGTGCCTTGAGGAGGGGGCGGGTTTGGCGGGGTTTGGGCACTTTGGGGTTTGCGATTCGGATAATTTCCTCGCAGCGACGCGGCGCGGCCAACAGCCAAGCTCGGAAGAGACTGTGTGTGTAGCCAACAACTCTATACGGCGAACTGTCAGTTGTAACTGTGCGGAGTCAGTTTGAGCCCCCGGTACTGGTGCGCGCCGTACACTAGAGACTAGTCACTCCTCTCGTACCCCACACCTGTGGCTGTGCGTGTGTGCGACCTGGCCAAAACTCTGGGGGGAGGCGGGGGCCCCCGGAGGCACCGTGCGCCGCGCCGCAGTGCGGAAACGGGGCCCCGGCTCTACTAGTGTCTCTACTAGCACCGACTTCCCGAATGATTACGGTTGATTAGAGGGCAGATTTGGAGAGGTCTCGAGGTGTACATACAGATAGACCCTCCAACCATCAGAAAACTCCGACCTGATTGGTCGTACTGACCGCCGACAGATCACTCCAGACAGCAGACAGGCCGACGTCTGCACGCGGCCGGCCGGGCGAGAGGCTTGACACGATCCGACCCTGCGACCCTGACGCTGCTGCTCTAGCTATCAGACATGCACTACTGACTGCTGCCACAATGTGCGACCGGTGCTGACCCACTTGGCGGCCTTCCCGGTCAGTGGTGAGGCGCAGTTCAGAGCTGTCGATGGCGCGATGCCGGCATGCCGCACTGGTCCCACATTGGTGACACGAGACCACCACGTTTGCCGGTCCAAGAGAGAGGCACCGGCGCTGTCGTGAGAAGGTGCATGGTCCCTCTTGACTGCCCATGCGCGCGAGGCTGTGTAGCCATAGCCTCGAGAGTGCCAGCAGCCAATCCGAGGCAGTTTGTGACGCGCATTGCGTCAGAAGCGTGCACGCGCTGGAAGGACACCTTCCTACTGGCCGTACGATCAGGTCGTCACTGAATGCCAAAGACTAAGGCCGCGAGCTATGCAGGCGGTCAGTTGAGCAGCATGGCACGGTCAGCAGCGCCGACAGGCTGTCGCAAGGCGTGATAGCATGGTCATCGCGCAATACGCGAAATTCTCATGAAAACAAGTAGAAAATCATAATAAAAAAATCGCAAAAAAATCGGCGCCTGCGGCGGGCCATGGGACCCCATCTCCCCCCCGCATGGGTACCCGCTAGGGGCCCCGCCTCCCCCCAGAGGGCCAAAAAAAATAGAAGAACAAGGACAGCGAAAGCCGAAAGGGCAAACGGAGGCGGGAAGGGGGATGGGAGGACGGCACGCACGGGCACGCCGCTGTCTGTGTGTGACTGGATACAGGATAGAGCTCAACCCGCGCGCGCGCGCGCGGTGCGCGGAATCACAGTTAATTTAAGTCAAGCGCCGAGCCATTTGTCGATGCCATTTGTATCCGGGCCAGTCTGCTGTGGGAGGGGCGTGGTAAAGAAAGAAAGAAAACAGACAACCCAAGGGAGGGATGGGAGGACGGCACGCGTGGTTCGTAGTAATTCGTACTGCGACCAAATTCTTCTTTCTGGCCAAAGATGCGGCGTAAAAACGAGGGGAGCTTATGAGCGGCGCGTTGCGCCCAGCCCAGCTCGCAAAGCTAGCCGAGGGGAACCTAGGCTCGCTGCGCGCCCTCCTCTCCGGGCTGCGGACGCGCGGCACGTCGCTCGCGGCCCAGCTCGACGCGCGGCTCGACACCGAGAAGCAGGACACGCTGCTGACCTGGGCCGCTCGTCACGGGCAAGCCGAGGCGGTGCGGCTGCTGCTCGAAGGCGGCGCGAGCGTGGGGGCGGCGAATGGCGGCGGCGGCTCGGCGCTGTTCATCGCGTGCCAGAAGGGCCACCTCGAGTGCGCACGGCTGCTCCTCGGCGCCAGCGCGGCGCTAAACCAAGCCGAGGAGAATGGCGTCACGCCGCTGTTTATCGCAAGCCAGGAGGGCCAGCTCGATTGCGCCCGGCTGCTTCTTGAGGCCAGCGCGGCAGTCGACCAAGCCCGCAACAACGGCGCCACGCCACTGTTCGCCGCGTGCTACAATGGCCACCTCAAAATTGTCCAGCTGCTTTGCAAAGCCAGAGCGGCGGTCAATCAAGCAATGATCGATGGCCGCACGCCGCTGCTATTCGCGTGTCACGAGGGCCACCTCGAGGTCGCCCGGCTGCTCCTCGAGACCAGCGCGGCAGTCAACCAAGCAGACACCCGAGGCTTCTCGCCGCTGTTCGTCGCGTGCCAGCAGGGCCAGCTTGAGTGCGTCCGGCTTCTCCTCGAGGCTTGCGCGGCAGTCAACCAAGCCAACGAGAATGGCGCCACGCCGCTGTACGGTGCGTGCCATGAGGGCCACTTCGAGTGCGCACGGCTGCTTCTCGAGGCTGGCGCGGCGGTCAACCAAGCCAAGGTCGCCAAGGTCAACGGCGCCACGCCGCTGTTCATCGCGTGCCAGAGGGGCCATATCGAGGTTGTCCGGCTGCTCCTCAGCGCCAGCGCGGCGGTCAACCAAGCCAGGGTCGACGGCTGGACGCCACTGCTCGTCGCGTGCGAGAAGGGCCAGCTCGAGTGCGCCCGGCTGCTCCTCAGCGCCAGCGCGGCGGTCAACCACGCCAGGGACACCGGCGCCACGCCGCTCTGCATCGCGTGCCAGCAGGGCAAGCTCGAGATCGCCCGGCTGCTCCTCGAGGCTGGCGCGGCGGTCAATCGTGCCAAGGAGGGCGGTCCCACGCCGCTGGTCAAGGCGTGCGAGAAGGGCTACCTCGAGATCGCCCGGCTGCTCCGCGATGCTGGCGCGGCGGTCAACCAAGCTGCTGACGGAGGCTTCTCGCCGCTGTACGTTGCGTGCGAGAAGGGCCACTTCGAGATCGCCCGGCTGCTCCTCGAGGCTGGCGCGGCGATCGACCAAGTCAAAGATAGCGGCTGGACGCCGCTAATCGTTGCGTGCGAGAAGGGCTACCTCGAAATCGTTCGGCTGCTCCTCGAGACTGGCGCAGCGGTCGGCCAAGCCATGGGTGGCGGCGCCACGCCGCTGCTTATTGCGTGCCAGCAGGGACATCTCGAGTGCGTCCGGCTGCTTCTCGAGGCTGGCGCGGTAGTCGACCAAGCTGCTGATGGCGGCTTCACGCCGCTGTTTGTCGCGTGCAAAAGGGGCCACGCCGAGATCGTCAGGCTGCTTCTCGCTGCTGGCGCAGCGGTCAACCAAGCCACAGGCACTGGCTTCACGCCGCTGCACATCGCGTGCGATCAGGGCCACCCCGCTGTCGTGCTCTGCCTGCTGCAAGCGGGCGCTGACGTAACGAGGCGCGCCTCGGACGGCTATACGGCGCTGCAGATTGCCAAGGAGGAGGGCCACACCGAGTGCGAGCGCGCCCTTGAGGCGGCGGCGAGGGAGGCGGAGGCGGAGGCGGAGGCGGCGCGGCACGCCAACGAGCTGCTGGCGGAGGTCGAGGCGGAGAAGCGCGCCAAGGGCAAGAAGGGCAAGAAGAAGAAGAAGAAGGGCGCCGGGGCGTGCGCGGCTGGGCCGTCGCAGGAGGCAGAGGCGCCGGCGGAGGGTACCGAGGCGCCGTCAGAGGCAGCTGCAGCCGAGGCGGCGAAGAAGGCAGAGGAGGAGAGGGCGCTGAGGCTTCTCGTAAAGTGTCACGAGGAGAGGATCCGGCTCGGCATCACGCCGGAGAGCCAGGCGGCGGCGTCGGCTGAGATGGCCGAGGCATTGCGCTTGGACGCTGCGGCGGACGAGGCGGAGGAGGAGGTCGAGGCGGAGGAGGAGGCGGAGGCGGCGGCCGAGGCGGTGCATGCAGCGGCGGAGGCGGCGCATGTGGAGGCCGGAGCAGCGCTGGAGGAGGCCAAGGCAGCGTTGGAGGAGGCCAGGGCGGCGTTGGAGGGGGCGGCGGCCGCTGCCAAAGCGAGGCGCGCGGCCACTGTCGCTGCCAGGGCCAAGGCGACCGCTGCCAGGATGGCGGCGGATGCGGCCCAGTGCTCATGAGAGTGCGAAGGCGGCCGCGGTGCGCGTGCACGAGGTGGTATGGAAGTTGCGCGTGCACGAGGTGGTATGGAAGTTCTCGTGTCGCTGTGGCACGCCACGAAGAGCAGACAGAGCACCAAAAAAGAAGAAAAGGACCTGGGGATCCCTAGCGTGACAGTCAATTGTGAGCGCGGGGCTGGCGTCTCTCCGCTCGTTTGTGTCGCCAAGCACCGCGGCTCCGCGTCTCGCGCGACCACAGCACGCGCTCGCCCACTGTGCCGCACAACACAAGATGGTGCTTCGCCACGTCGCCCTGGCCGCCGCCGCGGCCGTGCTCGCCACGCTTACCGCCGCCGCTGCGCCCGCCGGATCAGCAAGAGTGATCTACGGCGAAGACAACCGGCGTGACTGGTATCAGCTCGACGCTCAGCGCCCTGTCGACGCGATGGCGCTCCACCTGCTGGAGAATGCTATAATGGTGCAGACGACCCGCAGTGCGCTCGGCAGCCCAGACTCAAACGGCGTTTTCCGAGTGCTCGAGTCTTGGCCTGAGAGTTGGCGATTCGGACCGCAGTACAACATGTGCCCAGGCCAGCGCTTCGTGCAGCAGCCGACGCTCGGACACTGCTCGGCCACACTGGTTGGGCCTGCTCAGGTCATTACAGCTGGCCACTGTGTCAAACGGCAAAGTCACACGGCGAGCTGCTCAGACGACGCATACGTCTTCAAGTACTATGTCACTGGCAGCGACGACGACGGCGACCCAATATTTCCGCCCATCACTGTCAGTGACGTCTTCTACTGTGCCTCGTACGTGACCGAGTACGGCGAAAGCGGTGGAGCAGACATCGCGCTCATCCAGCTGGATCGCCCCGTCGTCGGACGAGCGCCCGCCCCCTATCACGCCTCTCCGGTGCCGGCCGTGCCGGGCCAGAGCCTGATGATGATTGGCTTCCCTTCGGGGCTGCCTGCCAAGATGGATGACGGCGGGAGGGTCATTCAGAGCGGGCCCTCCACCTTTGTTGCGTCGACCGACGCGTTTGGCGGCAACTCGGGGTCGGGCGTCTTTGACATCGAAACCGGCATCATGGTCGGTGTGCTGGTCAACGGCGCGACCGACTATGTTGCCAGCGGCGGCTGCAACGTCGTGAATGAGCTCCTGGACTCGCAGGGTGGAGAGGGCATCACGTACGTCGACCGCGCCGTTCAGACGTGCCGCAGCCTCGAGGACGGCATCTGCGACGACGGCGGGCCAGGGGCGGACTCGGGGGCCTGCGACTCCTGCGGCGCAGACATCGCGGACTGCGGCCGTTCGGCGTTCTCTCGTGACTGCAACCCAGCGCGACGGAACTCCTACGTGCTGCTCACGGATGGCCGCTGCGACGACGTGCCCGGGCGAGAGCGCGTCGGAAGCGAGGCAGAGTGCAGCCAGGCCGCCCTGGAGCTTGGGTCGCTCTGGAGCAGCGAGTTGTACGCGAGCGTGACGCCAGAGTTTCACTCGGGGACCTCATCGAACCCGCCCGGCTGCTGGTTCGACGCTGGTGTCGATCGCCTCTACTTCAGCCCCGGCTCGCAGACCGGCGAGTGCTCTGCCGTCGCCACGTGCCTTTGTAGCACCGTGCTGCCGTCGCCGCCGCCCTCTCCCGGCCCGCACCCGCCAGACAAGGCGCCGACGCCGCCGCCGACGCCGCCGCCGACGCCGCCGCCGTACCCGCCTGGCCGCGCTCCAGCGCCGCCGCCGCCGACGCCGCCGCACACGCCGCCGCCGCACCCACCGCCGCACCCGCCTAGCGCACCCCCGGCTATCCTCGACGGAGGCGATGACGGCGCCTCCTTCGTGGCAATCTCCATTGCCGTCGGAGCGTCTGCCGCCGCCGTCGCTTGCCTTGCTGCTTGCGTCGCCTACCGGTGCTACACCAGCACCCTCAAGGTGGCTTCCCTTCATGGCCAAGGAAGCGGCAAGCCTCCGAAGGCTCAGCAGGCGCCCGGAACCACTGGCAATGTAGCGCAGAATTGTTGATGGTGATGCGCGCTCTAGCACGTGTGAGAGAAGAGACTCCTAGGAGAGAGAGAGTGACCTCCGGCTACACACTCTTTTACTTGCATGTTCATGAAACACGGCTCCTCGTCCGAGAGAGCGAGTACCAGAGACACGCCCTCTCTCCCCCTGCGCTCTACGCGGCTCACGGCCGGTATCGTCTATCGAGATAAGAGCGCTGGAGCGCTGCGAGCCATGTCACGGCACGCGAAGGAGCACAGAGAGGGGCTCGTCACTCAGGGGGGTCACCCCGACAGACAGGCTCCCAGGTCCTCTTGGTGATGACGCCCCGGCCGAGTTCCGCCCGCCTCCGGCTCCTCCGTCGCCCGAGCGCATCTCGCGCACTAAACCCGTGCGGGGCTGCACCGCGGCCACGATGGCCCGCGTTAGCGCTTCGCTGCGCCTCTTGGCTTGAGTCAGGCTTCGGGCCTGGCCTCACTTATAACCAGGGGAGTTTCTCCTTCTTGCCGATCGCACAAACGATGTCGTTCCTCGCACCGTGCCCGCCACGGCACAAGCTGGCCGAGATCGCGCACCGCCGCTGTGACCTGGCCAGGTCACCCCGCTTTGCGCTTCTCGCGCTCGGCGGCTTCGGCTTCCTGCTCGCCTCGCTCTGGCGCCGCGCGCTGCGTCGCCGAGGCCAGAGCGACCAGTCTCTGCCCGCCGCTCCTCCGGCACCGCCCGCCGTCCGCTCGGCGGAGAAGAGCCGTGTGGCGAGCTGCGCCTTTGCGGACGCCGTCGCTCGGCTCAGCATCGACACGTTCCGTGCGCTGTGCGAGCGCGCGCAGGTGCAGTACACGCAGACCTGCATGGCTGCCGTCGTGGCGCTCGACTCGCCGCCAGACGGGGGGACGCCACGGCTGACCGTGCTGTCGGTCGGCGCGGGGACCAAGTTTGCGCGCGCGGCGGCCGTCGCTGCCGACCGAGCCGGGACATCCGTCCGCGACTGCCATGCCGAGGTGCTCGCACGGCGTGGGCTGCAGCGAGCCCTGCAGGTGGCTCTTCTCCGCGCGGTCGGCGGCGGAGACAGCGGCGACGGCGGCAGTGGCGGCGGCGGCGGCGGCGGCGGCGGCGGCGGCAGTGGCTGCAGCGGAGGCGGAGACGGAGGCGGCGTTCGAGACAGAGGCGGAGGCGGTGACGGTGACGGTGACGGAGGCGGTGGCGGTGACGGCGACGGCGCGCAAGTCGCGGCGCTGCTGTCGCCTCCGGCGGAGGCTGGCGGCACGTGGTCGCTGCGTCCTGGCGTCAGCCTCCACCTGTACACCTCCTCCGCGCCGTGCGGCAACGCGTCCGTCCGCCGCTGGGCGAGGTGCGACGGATTAAGTGCGGAGTAGCTGCGGAGTAGCTGCTGCTCGCTACTAACGACTAGCTAACTGCTAATGAACTACTCATCAACTCCGCCGCTGGGCGAGGTGCGAGCCCGTGCTGGCCGAGGAGACCGCCGCACCGCTCGAGCCGCCGCCGCCGGCGCGACACGCGCCTCGCCGGAGCGGTACCCTACCAACCGCGGTACCCAAATCCAAGTAAAATGAAATAGGCGCGGCACGCGCCCCTGCACGCGCCCAAGCACGCCCGCGCCGAGGGCATGCTCTCGCTCTCGGTCAAGCGCGAGCCTGGCGCCGGAGAGGGCGGCGCCTGGCTAACTGCTGACCAACTGCTCATCCCGTTCCTCATTCACTACGCAAGGCGCGGGAGAGGGCGGCGCCTCGCACGGAGTCGGAGAGGGCAGCAGTGCGTCGCAGGCCGGTGGCGGCGGCGGAGGCGGGGCGCAGATCTGCGCATCAGGCACTGCGGCCGGGCCGCGGGCTGAGAAAGAAAACGGCGAGGGCGAAAAGGAGAGGTGGGAATAGGCGCGGCGCCAGGGCGGGTCCGCGGGCGCCCCACAAAGAAAGAAGTCCGGCGCCGCAAGCAAAGAGCCTCGGAACAGGCACGGCGCCGGTCGGGTCGGGTCTCGGCGTGATCCTCTCTTGCTCCGACAAGATCTGCCGTTGGAACCTGCTCGGCCTGCAGGCGCTATCTCCCTAGATCTCCCCAGATCTCCCCAGATCTCCGCATGACATGCAAGCGCTATCTCCCCATATCTCCCCATATCTCCACCTGACATGCAGGGCGCGCTGCTGGCGCACTTCTTCGGGCCGCTGTACCTGCGCAGTGTCGTCGTCGGGCGGAGGTACAGCCACTGACACACTCACACGCACGCACGCACGCACACACACACACACACACACACACACACACACACACACACACACACACACACACACACACACACACACACACACACACACCGCCCACACACACACACACACACACACACACACACACACACACGCACACACACACACACACACACACACACACACACACACACACACACACACACACACGCACACGCACACACGCACACACACCGCCCCCCCCCCCCCCTCCCCCTCCCCCTCTGCTACCGGCCTCTCAGCGCGGGTGCCAACGGCGCCGCGCTCCGTGTCCCGCAGCTTGCCCATCTGAGTCAGATGCCGGAGGCGCGCGCACGCTCGCCGGCGCAAAAATCTTCACCTCTGTCTCGCTGGCGGAACTCTGCCGCCTCTCGCCTCTCGGCTGCTTAGACCATGCCGGAGGCCTTGGCGGCGGCAGCCGCCTGCTTGAGGGCGGCGGCCTCCTCCCGACGTCCCGAGTCATGTCGGCCTCGTTGTTGAGTCCTCTGTGGCGTGCCACGGTGAGGACGTGTGCGCCGGTTGTCGGGTGGCTTGGGATGTAGTACGGGAGAGTCAGGGGGCGGGGGAGCTGAGCAAAAGAATTTGGGCCGGGGGGGGAGCGTGGTGGTGGTGGTGTGTGGGGAGGGGGTGCAAAGCCAGCAATTTTTCTCGTGGGCCAACGGCGTTCTATGCAGCATCTGTCGCTAGCGGCGCGCAAGTGGCCCGACAGCCGCGACTACACTCCGGCCCGTCGCCCGGCCTACTGAATGCAATGCCACAGCCAGCGTGGACGCAGCGGCGGATCTCATGGATGGTACCGGACGGCAAACGCGGCGCGTGCCGCCACCCCGGCTCTAAGTCCCGCGTAAAGCGGGTGACGTGGGCCTTTTCGGACGCAGATTGCCGCCGCGCGTGCGCGCAGCTTCTGCTTTGCTTCGCCTACGAGTACGCCAAGCTCGGCCGCTTCTCAAAGTGCCACCTGCAACTCGAGCCGACCGACTCGACCTACCCGATCCTCGGCCACTCCTGCTTTGCAAAGACATGGGACGGGCACGCCGCCATCATGGCGTTCCCGCCCTTCCTGTCGCCAAACCCTCCGCCGCGGCCGCCGTCTCCGCCGCCGAGGCTGCCACCACCGCCGCCTCCCCCAGCGCCGCCGCCGCCGCCGCAGCCGCCACCTCCGCCCCACCCGCTGGCGCCGCCGCCGCCACTCCCGCCGCCGCCGCCCTCGCCCTCGCCGCCGCCCTCGCCGCGCCCGCCGCCGCCGCCTCCGCCCACCCCGCCGCCGCCCCCAAGGCCGCCGCCTCCCTGGTCGCCGCCGCCTACGCCGCCTCCAGACCCGCCGCCGCCCGAACCGCCGCCGCCGCCGCCGCCAGATCTGCCGCCTCCCGCACTGCCGCCGTTTCCGCCTCGCCCTCCCTTTGGCCCGCCGAGGCCCGACCCGCCATCGCAGCCGCCGTCGCCTCTTCCGCCGCCGCCGCCGGTCCCGTCCGCACCGCCGAGCGCCCCGCCGGCGCCCCGCCCGCCGCCGCCGCCCTCGCCGCCGCCGCCTCCCAACCCGCCCCCTCCGCCTCCCAACCGCTGCCTTGCCCTGGTGGGGCCCATGGCGAACTTCGACACGTGCACCGACCTGCGGAGCGCGGACCTGCGCGGCGCGAACCTGTACCGCGCGACGCTGAACAACGTCGACCTCTCGGGCGCGAAGCTCGACGGCGCCGACCTGAGGTATGCCACGCTGCAAGGCGCCGACTGCCGCAGCGCGGACTTCCACAAGGCGAGCCTGTTCAAGGCCGACTTCAGCAAGGGCGGACCGCTCCTCGGCCCCTCCTAGACCTCTCCTAGACCTGCCCTAGACCTCTCCTAGGCGGACTTCAGCAGGGCGGACCTCTCCTCTGCCAACCTCTCCTCCACCGACGCCTCCGAGGCGTTGTTTACGGAGGCGGTGCTCTGGCGGACGGACTTTACACGAGCCAACCTCAAGCTCTCCTCGCTGCGGGTGATTCGCCAAGGGGGCGAGGTCACCTTTGACTACGCAGGCGCAGTCTCGCCCAATCTCGCCCAGTCTCGCCCCCTCATCTCGCCCAATCTGGCCCAATCTCACCCAATCTCGCCCAATCTCGCCCAATCTCATCCCCTCGTCTCGACCAATCTCGCCCAATCTCGCCCAATCTCGCCCCCTCATCTCGCCCCCAATCTCGCCCAATCTCATCCCCTCGTCTCGACCAATCTCGACCAATCTCGCCCAATCTCGCCCCCTCATCTCGCCCCCAATCTCGCCCAATCTCATCCCCTCGTCTCGACCAATCTTGCCCAATCTCGCCCAATCTCGCCCCCTCATCTCGCCCCCAATCTCGCCCAATCTCGCCGCAGACATCTCCGGCACGCAGCTGACGGACTGCACTTTTGTGCGCTCGACCTTCCGCCACACCGACCTCTCCAACTCCGCGATCGAGGACCTGCCCTAGACCTGCCCTAGACCTGCCCTAGACCTGCCCTAGGCCTGCCCTAGACCTGCCCTAGACCTGCCCTAGGCCTCTCCTAGACCTCTCCTAGACCTCTCCAACTCCGCGATCGAGGACAGACCTCCCCATATCTCCCCATATCTCCCCATATCTCCCCATATCTCCAACTCCGCGATCGAGGACCTTCGTCAAGCCGGCGCCCCAACCATCAACTCACGAGCCCGTCCACCAGTCCCACCAGTTCATCACTTTTGGACCTTCGCCATCTCCCATGAATCGACCCACCAACTACTTGCTCGCTCCCCGCCACTCTCAGGATCTCCGCCTGGCGGGCTCGCGCTTCGACTACACCAACTTCGCCGGCATTAAGGTCATCGACACGGGCATGGAGAAGGTGTCTGCGCCCCCCACCGCTCACCCACGCGCACTGGGCCTTGCACTCGTAATGCCGTGGGGCTCCCGTCGTCTAGACGTGGAGACGCGAGCCCCCCCCCCCCCCCTGCCCCACCACCTCGTGTGTGTGGAGAAGTCTACCTTGCCTTGCCTTACCCAGGTGTCTGCGCCGGGCGCGAACTTCAACCGGTGCGACCTCGACCAGGCGCTTTCGCGGGTAGTGGGGCACTTCAGCGCGGGGCCGGTGGGGCGACCCTGAAACAAGAAAACCGGTGCGTGCGCCGAGGCGCCCAGCATTTCTTTTTTAGATTCGCTTCACGGGCTCCGCGCTGCAGAACGCGACCTTCGTCGGCGCGAAGCTGATGGAGGCCAGCACATATCGACAGCACATATCTCCACACATCTCCCCACATCATTCTATCCCCATATGTTGTCCCCACATCTACCCACACGTTGTCCCCGATGGAATTATCAAATGATCACTTTGTGAGATTCCGTTTGTGTGAATGATTGCTCTAGGCCAGCTTTGCGGAGGCGGACGTCCGTGGCGTCGACTTCACCTCTGCGCGCCTCAACCTGGCCAGCTTTCCTAGACCTCTCCCAGACCTTTCCTAGACCTTTCTCCTAGTAAGACCTCTCCTAGACCTCTCCTAGACCTCTCCTAGACCTCTCCTAGACCTCTCCTAGACCTCTCCTAGACCTCTCCTAGACCTCTCCTAGACCTCTCCTAGACCTCTCCTAGACCTCTCCTAGACCTCTCCTAGACCTCTCCTAGACCTCTCCTAGACCTCTCCTAGACCTCTCCTAGACCTTTGCGCGCCTCACCCTGGCCACCGTCCGACGCGGCGCCCTCAAGCAGAAGCGGGTCGTTCACAGAGTGAACCAATCCTCGTTATAGGCCACCTTCCGGCGTGCCAAGATGGCCGGCGCCCAGTTTAACCGCGCCGAGCTCACCGACGCCACGCTGGACATGGCCTCGGTCCAGGACGCGAGCTTCGTGGAGGTGCACGGCCTGTGGTATCTCGGCTCGACCTCGGCTCGACTTCGGCTCGACCTCGGCTCGACCTCGGCTAGACTTCGGCTAGAGCTCGGCTAGACTTCGGCTGGAGCTCGGCTAGACCTCGACTGGAGCTCGGCTAGATCTCGACTAGAGCTCGGCTAGACTTCGGCTGGAGCTCGGCTCGATCTCACGCGAGGCGGCCGGCGCTAATACCCAAGGCCCTCTTGGGGTTACACCTTCGTCCCGCTCAGTAGCCTTCCGTCTCTTATGGGAGTCCCTTCTCTGCGAGGAGCCGATCCGCGTACTGCTACCACCGAGCTAGGTGCGCGGCCTCGGCAAGGCCTCCTTCTTCGGCGTCACCGGCAAGGCGTGCTGCGACGCGCGGGGCGTGAGCCTGCATGCGGGCGTGTGCCACAAGGACGTGTGGCAAAAGGTGCGGAGCTGCAGTCTGTGACGCGGCCCCCCCACGCGCCGTGTGTGTTGGGACTCTGTCCTTCTCCCATCCGCATCCCTAGAGTTGGCGTGTCCGTTTTCCTTTTTTACCAAGTGGTCACGACCCCTCACTCGCTCCGACCCCCCCAAAGAATTAAATAGCGCACGGGTGTCGGTGGTAGCGAGTGAGCCGCGCGGCGCGGCTCGGTGGGAGTCGTGATTTGTCGCACAAGGGATTCGATCAACGCCCGTCGGAACACTCACAAACATCGAAAGTGTTATCGTGGGTGGCCTGGCGTAATTGACGTATAAGTCGTGCTGGCGCGCTAATGGCGCGTTTGATATTGGGATGGTGTGAACTCGCGCCATGGCTCGTCCATCATCGAGAGGTCTGCCCCTCGCTGGGTGTCACTCTATTAAACAAACACGTGCGGCCCACCCATCTCCACCTCGCACCTGCGGTGTGCGGAGGCTGCGCAGGGTCGGCCCACCACCGGCGGCCGCGGCGCGCTATATCTACACATTGCGAGATGGTGCATGCTGATGCGTGATGCCTCTCAACAAACGGAGTGCCTCTACACGGCAATCACCTTCATGCTTGCGTTCAAGTACGCAAGGAAGGTGGTCCACATCGAGGACCGGAGACTGACCAGTCCCGTGCCCAGGTGCCCGAGCTCGCCGTTGACGGCACCGGTGAGGCCCGATTCGTCGGTGAAACTGGCGTTCCGGCCGCCCCATACGTCTTACTGGGAGCTATAACGCACGGGCCCTCAGCGGAGCTGGGAATAGGACCGCCGCAAGCGGCGTGGCGTGGAGCGGTTGAGCATCCCTCCGGCCGGGGGCCCCTCTGCGCCGGCCGGGGAGGCGTTGTTGCAGGCTAGGACGCAAGCGTCCGTCGCCCTTTTCAAACTCGGCGTGTCAGTGCAGTGCCGACGGAAGTCAACCACGAGTTGACACAAAAAGAATCTCAAAAACAATTTTGCACAAAGAAGACTGACGACCACGTGCCCGCTGGGTTTCAAGGCGCGACGAGACAAGGACAAGTCGCAAAACTTGCGCACCGCACGTCCCCCTCCACGCTCCGCTCTCCGTAGCAATGGGTGCCGCCTGCTCCAACACCGCCAACGCGACCGTCGCCACCGGCGCGTACGACCCGACCATCAAGGAGGCCTCCCTGAGGTCCTACGAGGAGGCTCCGGTGCCTGCCGAGGAGGTCGCGTACGCCTCGCGTGGCCTCGCGCCCGAGGCTGCGCCGGAGCAGGAGTCGCTGCTGCAGCGCGTCTCGTCCAAGATAAGCGAGATGATCGCGCCGCTCACCGAGCTGAAGTGCACCACCTCGTTCCGCGCCGCAGACGCGGCGGCGGAGGAGCCGGCCTGCAGTGACGAGCAGGCCGAGGAGCCCAAGGCGTAGACGCACCTATCCGTGCTGTGGGGAGTGGGGAGAGCCATGAGTGAGTGAAGAGCGAGCGAGCGAGCATGATAGCGTGAAGAATTGGTTCTGTGCTGCCATGAACGGCGGTCCCTTCTCGACCGACCCAGTGTTGCAAGTGGACTACATTTCACCTCTTCCCGATGCTCTGCGACGCAGCCTCATGGCCGGCCGATCGAAGCATCCGTTCCCGTCGACGTTCCCGGGCGCGTTGTCGGTGTGATGACGCGGTTATCGTGCGGGGCCAGAAGTTGTGAGTGAGGGGCGGCGGCGTGCTAGCTGAGCTAGCCGCGCCCCTGCGCCACCTAGAGTTGGCGCCAGCGCGGCCACACTCTTTTTTATTCTTCATGCTTTGTCAAGTGCACACAAAAAAGCCTCCGTTTGCGAGGCCGAGTCGTTGCTTCAAGCTACCGGCGGACGGCGGACGGCGCGGCGCGCCGGCGCCCCCCGGCGCGGGCCCCGGCCCCCCACAGTCACCGCCACACACCAGGCACCGCCACCGGCCACACCGCGCCCGCGCGCCCGCGGTCTCTCGGCTCTCGCTTTCCCCGTCGCTGTGCGCTCTGCCTCTGGCTGTCGACCTCTGACCTCTGACCTCTGTAGTCTCTGACCCCCCTCTCCGGATTTATTGCACCTGCCACCTCAATTCTCCTCTAGAGGTTGCTTACTCAGCTGAACGCAACGCACGGACGGACAGTATAGCATGCACACGCTCATATGAATCAGAACTTAATTCTACTCCTCGGTCGTCACCGCCCCCGCCCGCTCCCGCGCCAGCGCGGCGCGGAACGCCGCGTAGCTCGCGCAGCCCGTCTCTGGCTGCATGCTGCGCGCCCACCGCTCCTCGAGCCGCCTGGCCACGTGTGGTGGGAGGGAGCCGCCGCCTCCGACGCCGCCGCCGCCCTCGCGCACCTTTCCCACCACGCCCGCCTCGCCAAACACATACTCAGCCGGCACCCCCATCGCGTCGCGCCGCCTGGCGAACGTGAAGTGCTCGTCGAACTGCGCGCCGTGCGACCGCATGAACTCGAAGCTCGAGTTGGCCGTCGCCGCCTCGACCCGCGGCGCGTCTGCGCCGTCGGCGTCGTAGCCGAGCCAGGCGGCGATGCGGCGCACCTCGCGAGGCAAGTCCTCCTTCAGGTCCTCGAAGCAGAGCCAGAGCACCTCCTTCTCGGCTCTCCGCCGCCACCAGCCGAGCAGAAAGTCCCAGATGTAGCCCGAGTGCGACACGCCGTCAAAGACGCCGTCGGCGAACTCCTCCACCGTGAGCGAGCCGGGCGGCAGGCCGACGTAGCTGGGCAGGAAGTGGTAGAAACTGACGAAGGCGTCGAGCGGGTCCCGTGCCACGACGATATACCGCGCGCCGCGCGCGATCCGGTCGGCGGGCTCGTGGCTCTTGAAGAGGCGCGGCGCCGCCACCTGGTCGGCGGCGAGGTCCTGGCCGCAGTCGAGCGCCAGGATGTCCCACGGCACGACCTCGGTGATCTCGCCGAAGCTCATGTCGCCGCCCGTCCTCAGCTGGTGCACGATCTGCGTCACCCACGTCGTGCCACACTTTGGGTAGGTGACGACAAAGACGTCGGTCGGCCGCGGCCGGAAGCCCGCCGTGCCAGCCTCGGAGGAGGCAGCGGTGTGCATGCCGGCGTTGCGGGCACGGACGATGTCCATGAGGCTGCGTCGCAGGCTGCAGGTTTGCCCACCGGCCTTGGAGTCGCGGTTCCAGGACAGAGGGAGCGCGCTGCGGCGCGTTGCTCGAATTTCTTTTCTTTCCCTCAGAAAACAATTCTTTCCGGTATGAGGGGCGCCATCCGCATCCGCCCCACCCGCGTGCTCGCCGATCTGGCTCAGGGTCGCCCTCACTGCTCGCCTTCCTCTCCGGGCAGGGGACGAGCGGCACGTCGCTCGCTGCCCAGGCTAGGATAGGGTGCTAGGGTGCCCACAGGGCCCAAAAAAAGAATTTAGACAAAAGAACTCTCTCTCACAGCAGACAGGCTCGACACAGGTGCGAACTGGCGCGTGCTAGTACTATCACAGGCAAAAAAAGAAAGGGAAAAAGAAATGGGCGAACCCCGATCGCAGCACTTCGTGTTGGAGAGTCGAGATATTGAGAGTGTGACTAGGAGGGAGGGACGCTGCTCGCTGGGGATTCTCAAAGGTATACCCTTGAATGGCCGGATCCAGCCTTGAAAGTACGAGATCGCGCGCGCTTCGCGCGCAGCACCGCCTGTTCTCCGCGGCTGTGTGACGACGCGTGCCGTGTGCCAGCACAGTTGGGCGCGCGCGGCGCGACGGCGCCGCCGGCGAGGAGCGGGTGCAGCGGCCGCCGGCGGCCGTACCGCCCGCCAGCCGGCGCAGCAGCGGCCAGCGCAGCGGCCGCCGGCGCAGCAGCCAGAGCAGCCGGTGCGCGCCTTGCGAGGCGAGTACTGCCGCCCGGCAGCCTTGAGGCGGCCGGGCGGCAGTACTCGTTCGAGCTTTGCGAGCCGTGCGCGCGCCGAGGCGCGCGCGGCGCGCGCCCGCCCGGCTGCCAGTAGGAGGCGGCGCAATATGGCCTATAGTACAACCCTTGAGGAGGAGGAAGAGGCTGGCTGGCAGTGCTGTATGCCGCCGGGGGGGCAGTTTTGGGGTGCTGTCCCCATCCCAAGGGGCTGCAGAAGGCGTCCGCAGCCGGGACAACCCGCCCCCCCCCCGCCGAGGCCGGTCGAAGCCCCCTTGACCACAGCCAAGAGGAGTCCTCTTGGTGCTCCTGGCGGCCGTTCAAAGGTCGGGCGCGCGCCGAGGGGGGGGGGGGGGTCTTGCTTGCTCCACACCGAGCGCCATCGGTCCGGACCGGCGTGGTCACCGAGGGTCGGCTTGCACAAGGTCTGAGCCGCGGGCGCTCGGCGCCAAGTGCAGTGTCACGCTCGCGCTGGAGCGGGACACAATGGGGAACCCTCGTTTCCTAGTCACTCGGTCCCCCAACGGAAGAGGCCTCGCTCCTATTGGAACACTCCAACATCAGATTTGCCTCGTGCGTCCCTTTTTGAGCCAGAAAGCTATTTTCTTTTGGGTCCTGTGGGCACCCTAGCCCCAGCTCGACGCGCGGCACGACACCGAGAAGCAGGACACGCTGCTCACCTGGGCCGCTCGTCACGGGCAGGCCGAGGCGGTGCGGCTGCTGCTCGAAGGCGGCGCGAGCGCCGGGGCGGCTGACAGCGATGGCGCGTCGCTCTCTTACTCGCGTGCGAGGGGAATACCCCGAGATCGTCCGGCTGCTGCGCGACGCTGGCGCGGCTGTCAACCAAGCAGACTCTGGAGGCTTCACGCCGCTGATCGTCGCGTGCGAGCAGGGCCACCTCGACTGCGTTCGGCTGCTCCTCGAGGCGAGCGCAGCGGTCAACCAAGCCAAGGACGGCGGCGCCACGCCGCGCTATACGTCGCGTGCCTAAAGGGCCGAAATCGTCTGGCTGCTCCTCAAGGCTGGCGCGGCGGTCAACCAAGCAGATGCTGAAGGCGCCACGCCGCTGTTCATGGCGTGCCAGGAGGGCCAGCTCGAGTGCGCCCAGCTGCTGCGCGGCGCTGGGCGCTGACTTCAACCAAGCGATGAACGATGGTTGCATGCCGCTGATCATCGCGTGCCAGAAGGGCCACCTCGACATCGCCCGGCTGCTGCTCGAGGCGGGCGCGGCAGTCAACCAAGGAACCGCTAACGGCTTCACGCCGCTGTTCCTTGCGTGCCAGGAGGGCCACGCTGACACCGCCCGGCTGCTTCTCGAGGCTGGTGCTGCGCCCAACCAAGCCAAGGACGACGGCGCCACGCCGCTGTTCGCCGCGTGCCACACCTCGGCCACTCGAGGTCGCCAAGCTCCTCTCCTCCTACGGCGCCTCCCGCGCCGCAACGCCTTTCGGCACGCCCGAGGAGATTGCGAACAATCGCGGCCACGCCGACCTCGCCGCTTGGCTGGTCGCCAGCCGCGGCTGGACGCCGCTCCAGCACCTCGAGGCGTGCCCGAGACTAGCGGCCGAAGGCGTGAGCGCATTGTCCTCACGCGTATTGCCCCTCTTCCGCAGGCGCTCACCCTCGACCGGGCGCGGGCGCTGCTGCGCGGCGGCGCGGACTCTTCAGCGGGCGACCCGTCTGCCCTCGAGCGGGTGCGCGTCCTCTGCGCGTGGGGCGAGTCGGATCCGACCGCTGCGGCCGTCGGTTCCACAGTCGCGATCCACTCTCTGGTCTCGCGGCTCTCGATGAACGGCAAGGTCGGTGTCGTCGTCTCCGCAAGCGCTTCGACGTGCCGCTTCGGCGTGCGCGTGGCGGGCGAGGCCAAGGCACTCGCGCTAAGGCGCGCAATGTAATGGTCTCTCCCCGACTCGCCGGATCCTCTCTCTACACCCCACGCGTCTGCCCTCTCTCAGGCCGGCCAATCTGCAGCCAGCGGCCGAGGCGGTAGAGGTGGGCAGGCTGATCCTCAAGGCGGCGGAGTGGTCGCCGCAGTCGCACGAGCTCTTCCCGGAGGCGGCTCGCAAGTGGGCGGTCGAGGTGATGCGGCTGGGCTACCTGATCGCGTGGGACGAGGAGCGCTTCGACAGCCGCGAGGGAGCGGCTCCGGAGCTGGCGGACGTCTGGCAGCTTTGTGCTGCCAAAGGTGGCAGTGCGATGACTGCAACGGTCCTGAGTTTTCGTGGCAGGCCAACGCAAACCCCTAGACGCGCTGCGTTAGAGGCTCAAATCACGCCCTCACGACATGATATCTAGCGTGGTCAGGCGCGGGGAAGCGCGGCGGCGCGGGGAAGCGCAGCGGCGGCGGCGAGCAGGCGAAGTACGTGTGCGGGCTGCGGCCCTTGCTCCGATCGGCTGTGCCCATACTGCCGCGAGCCAGTGGGGTGGTGTCACATTATTTAGCGGGGGGGGGCGGGGGCCGATGCGTCGAGAAGAGCTGGCGCGTGTTGGCGCGTGTTGGCGCGTGTATGTGGCATGTGTGTGTATGGTGTGATCGGTATCGATGTGTGTGCGCGATGTGGGTGTGGGTTTGTGGTCGATATATTGTGGCTTTGTGGGCACGTAAACCCGCGCCGGGCGCGAAGTTCGCGGCACGGCCGCGCACAAGAAAAGCCAAAGTCGCGGCTCTCGCGCCAAAAAAATATCGAACCGCTCGCGCCCAACAACCCCGCGAGGGATAACGGAGGTAACGTGCAGACAGGCCAGCAGCCAGTGGGACGAACGAGGGCCGCGACGGCAGCTCAAGCGGGAGGGAGCGGAGACAGTGGGCAGCGAGCGAAGTGGGTGAGACTGATGATGCTCCTTCGACTTAGGGAGCGGTTCAGCTGCTGGGCGGGCTTCAGGGTGGTGCTCACGCGAAAAGGAATCGACGCGATGTACAAAGCATACAAGAAGAGGAGAAAGAGGAGAGGCGCCAGTGATGACGAGGCAGACGCTAGTGCAGACGAGGGCAGGGCAGACCCGGGGACGGCGGAGTCGGACCAGACGGCATCGGCCGCCGAGGGAACGTTGGGAAGAGGCAGCACGAGGAGGGCGGCGGGCCTCAACCGACTATGGAGGACCCGTCACCAGACGACGCAGGGCAGACGACGGTGAGGCGGAGCAGACTCGCGCAGGGCGAGACGAGGGAGGGAGCAGGACGTTGCGGAGATCAGCAGGAGGATGTACGAAGAGATTAGGAGCAGCAGGGACCCTAGGCACCATGTGGAAGACGGCTAGTGCTAGAGCCGTAGAGCTAGTGTCCCCCCCCGCATCGGCGATCGGGAGGACGACCCCGGCTAGTCGCCGACCACACCCACAAAGAACCCTGCACAAAGATCGCAAGGGCGGGGACCTGTTCCTTTTTACCCATCTCACAGTAGAGGTGTCCGTTTTTATTTATTTATTTACAACCCCGCAACACCACACCGCAGGACCGCGGCCTCTAGCCTCGAGCGGCGCATATGCTACCAGGTCACAGTATATGGGTTCGGGACGTATTCACAGCAGTATGACGGGGTCCCCTACCCCCGGAGTGTGAGTCCATATGGCTGCAGCGCGCCGCTCAGGTGGCCCTTCCAAGGTACTTGCGGTCGTCCGTGTCGACCTTGATCTCCTCCCCCTCCTTGATGAACATGGGAACCATGATCTCGGCGCCCGTCTCGAGCACCGCCGGCTTCTCTGTCCGCCCCTGCGGCCGACGGCAGGCCGGCGTGAGCGCTGCGACGACTGCTGTTCCGCGCGAAATCTCGGCGACATCTCGGCGACATCTCGGCGGACCTGCGCTGTGTTGCCGGCCGCTCCCGGCGCAGCCTCGACAACCTTGAGGGTCATCGATTTCGGCACCTGCGGAGATACAGCGGAGACACAGTGGAGCAGAGATGCAGCGGAGATACCTCGCGAGGGTCGTCGGTTTCGGCGCTTGATATCTCGGCGAGATCGCGGCGAGATCTCGGCGAGATCTCGGTGAGATCTCGGCGAGATCTCGGCGAGATCTCGGCTGGGTCGCTCCTGCACGTCGATCGGCTTGCCTTGCCACTTGAGGACAGTGAGCTGCATCTCCTCCTTGATAAACTCCGCCTGCGCGCGCGTGTGTGAGGGGGAGGGGGTCGATGCCCGTGAGGCGCTACGGAGGCCGCTGCACTCTTCCCCTCGAGGGCGGGGCTCTGCCTGTACACACATCGCATTCGCCTTCCCGGGACCCAGTGCTGACTTCTGACTGCCGTTGCTGTCTCTCTCCCTTCTCGACTGTCTGTGCTTGTGCGTCCTTGGCCCCGGGGCTGTGCTTTTGCCTGCACACACGAGACGTGGCCGAGATGTAGGTGAGGTGCAGCAGAGAGGCTCGCCCCCTCCCCCCCTGTCTGTGGACGGCGCCTTGTCGATGTCGCCCTGCGAGGGTGGGGTGGAGGGTGCGAGGGCGGGGTGGAGTGGGTTGCAAGGGTACGAACATATCTCGCTCTATCTGGGACAATCCCGGCTCACCTCGGCTCACCTCGGCTCACCTCGGCTCACCTCGGCTCATCTCGGCTCATCTTGACTCCTCCTCTAGGTCCTAGTCCCCCCTCTGGTTCCACCACCTCGCTCGATCTCGGCGCATCTCGGCGCATCTCGGCGCATCTCGGCGCATCTCGCGCCTTTGGGATCCGCTCCTCCTCGTACGTCTCCATGTTCATAAACACCATGTCCTCGCCTGCGGACGGACCGCCGAGGTCTAGCCGAGGTCTAGCCGAGATCTAGCCGAGATCTAGCCGAGACCTAGCCGAGCTCTAGCCGAGATCTAAGAGCCGAGCTCTAGCCGAGATCTAAGAGCCGAGACCTAGCCGAGCTCTAGCCGAGATCTAAGAGCCGAGACCTAGCCGAGATCTAGCCGAGATCTGGCCGAGATCTGGCCGAGATCGAGCCGAGATCGAGCCGAGGTCTAGTCGAGGTCTAGCCGAGGTCTAGCCGAGGTCTAGCCGAGATCTAGCCGAGATCTAGCCGAGATCTAGCCGAGGTCTAGCCGAGATCTAGCCGAGATATGTCCTCGCTAGCGTCCTAGCGCCGACTTATAGCCGAGATACGGCCGAGATACGGCCGAGTGGCCGCGGCCACGGCTGGCGATGGCCGAGGCGGCGGAGGCGAGGGCGGCGGCGGAGGAGGCGGCGGAGGAGTGAGAGGATTTCGTGAGAGGATGTCGCGGCGCTGGACACGAGAAAGGCGATTGGCGGTGCGAGAGTGGGTGCGGGTCGACTCGCGCACCGTCCATGTACGAGTACTGCATCTCCTCCTTGTCCACCTGCGCGTCTGCAAACGATTCGCCCGCCTTCCACGTCTTCTCGAGCGTGTTGCCCGTCTCGAGGTTCTTGAGCTTTGAGCGCACAAACGCGGAGCCCTTGCCGGGCTTGACGTGGAGGAACTCCTGCACCTGCGGACCAGCAGCCGTGGCGCCGTCAGCGGAGAGCGCGAGCCAGCATCGGCCGCGCCAGCTACGAGATTGGCTCCGGGTTGGCGAGCCGCTGTGTCTGCAGCGCCCGGCGAGGGCTGGGGCGCCACTTTCCAGACCGAGTTGTCAAACTCGATGGTGAGGCCCGTCTTGAAGTCAGCGGTCGTGCCCATTCGGACGGGATGCAGGCGGCTGTGAGAGGCGTGGCCACGCGCGGTGAGGACGTAGGCCTGGGCGAGAGCGCAGAGCGCGAGCATGGCGAAGGTGTTCGAGCGGCGAGTTGAGGTCGTCCTACGAGCAAGACAGTGTTCAAAAAGAATTTAAAGAATCAACAGACAAAAAGAATCTTACAACAAAACTCCCTCGCACAACACTGGGCACGGGACTGGCGCGCACTGGCACTAACACAGGTACACCACGCACAAAAAGAATTCCGCCAAGAGAGTTAAGGTCGGCGAAGTTGTTGAACAAAAAGATTTCAGGCATTTTTCTTTCTTTTGCATGGTTCACACGCAGACACGACACAAACAAATTGCTAATAGCTAAAAATCTCAGTGTCCCCGTCGCGACCGGACGACACCGACTGCGGCAGGCCGCGGGGGGCGGGGCAGTCGGCGTGCGCGTCGCGCGTGGAGGGGTTCGGCTGCCGGATACGTCAGTACGGTACGGCTCTGAGTCGCCTCTGGGGAAATTCTAAAGAGGAGGTGCCCTCTGTCCAGTGGTGCCACCCATGCACGACACCTAGACGTCTGAGCGACCCCCCTCCCTCCATGTTTACGCTGGCGCCGGTTCCATCCGAAGAAATGGTCCGCGCGCGGGGCACCTCCGGCGTCGGTTCTGTAACAAGTCTCACACCAACCCACGCAGTGAGCGACAACTCAACGTCCAGGCGGCTGCACAACCTGGCGAAACAACACGAACGTACGAACGGCCGCGGGGACTAGTGACTCCAGTGTGGCACAAACCCGAAACCCACCGGGACCAAAAGACTGTACAGGCGCGCGCGAGCAAGCGGCCAACGCGGCCGCCTTCTCGGGTCGGGAGGGCAGCCCCCTCGTGGCGCTATAGCGGCAGGGGGCGGGGGCCGAGCGAGTCGCCGAGTCGCCGAGAGGCAACACTATCCATCGTACACGCGCCTCGGTGCTGTCGCGGCGCCACAATGCAAGTGTGCAGGTTTCCTCGGGGCTGGCCCGAGGCTAGCTCAAGGCGTGCACGTGGGGATGACGCCGCCCTCGCCCTCCTCCGTGGTGCGGCCGCCGCGTTTGCACTCGGCGCACGGGTACACGTACTGGTTCGTCGGCAGGTTCTTGAGCTGGTTGTAGTCGAAGTAGTTGTAGGGCTCAAACGCAAGCTCCTTGCCCATCGTGGACGGCACGGGAACGTCCTCGGCCACGACCCAGTGCATCTTTGTCGAGTGTGCCTGTGGACGGGCAAGCCAGAGCGTGAGTATGGGCAATCAATGCATTCTGCGGGAGCGAATGGCGCGGCCGCGCACATACAGCACGATGTCGACCTCCTCGAGGCTCTCGCCGTTGTAGAAGTGCGAGATGTCGGTGCCGGGAGCGGCAGGCTCCGGGTACAGGTTGCCAAAAACCACCTGGGAGAGGGGGGGGGGGGGTGCTAACAGAAATGGGTGCGACCATTTGGCGGAGTCCAGAGCTCGCCTGGCCCGCGGGCGTGAGGTCATCCGGCGAGTACTTGGTGATGCCGATGTCGCTGCGGGCGAGGGGACAGGCGGTGAGAGGCGCGGGGATCAGAGCGCAACGGGGCAGCCCGCGCGGCCGCGCGCGCTGGCGCACCACTTGGTGAAGTTCTGGATGTGCAGGTACGGGTCGCCCTCGGGGTAAAGCACCGGCGGGCTGCCGGGCACCGACATCTTGTAGCCGCGCTTGTTGCCCTTGTAGTTCTTCTGCGTCGGGCTGTACACGATGAACTTGGTCGAGGCGTCCGAGGAGAGGCAGGCTTCAGGTGGGGTCCACTCGCTGTCGCCGTCGTTGTCCCAGAAGCCCTCCGAAGTGATTTTCGTGGCCTTCATGTAGAACGAGTTGTCGGCCGCGGCCACATACTGGCTCTGCAAAGGGGACACCACCACTCTTGTGTTTGAGAGGGTGGGCGCGGGCCGGGGTGGGGGGTGGCTGCGCGCGCGCCGGGTCCTCGCCGGCCTCCTCCAGGAGCGAGGCTACCGACTTGTACCCGGGCTTCTTGGTCATGAAGGAGTTCTCAAGCCCCTGTGGCGGCGAGGGGTCGGCGGCGCTGTTGATGGGCAGCGACGGGTGAGGTGAGTAATGATGGGTGTGGTGAGTAACGGGCGGAGGCGCACCGCAATGTCGAGGTCGATCTTGTAGCTCACGGAGTGCGTGTGCATTGCCCCGAGCGACGACTCGGACACCTTGGCACCCCAGAACTCTGCCATCTTGTCATTGTTGAGGTTGCCCGGGATGACGTAGGAGCCGACGGCGTAGCCAGTAAGCTGAAGCGGGGGCGGGCGATTAGAGGAGTCGAGCGGGCGAGTAGCCCATCGGGGGGGGGGGGGGGGGTTTCCTGCTTGTAGAAGTTGAACTTGCCGTCCGGCTCGAGCTCGAAGGTCTGGACGTAGTCGTAGTTGCCCACGGTGAGGATGGAGCGCACGTAGAGAGACGTCAGTGCGACGCCCTCGAACTTCTCTTTGTAGTGCTGGTACGCGACGTTGTTGGCGGGCGCCTCGAAGATGCACATGGTCGGCAGCTCGTCGTCCATGCTCAGGGCGCCGCCCCAGACGTAGGAGTTGGCGTAGCCGAGGCTTTTCATGAAGACCGAGCCGTAGGGGCACTGCAGCCCCTCGCGAAGCGTGATCGCACAGTTCCCCATCTCATCTGACAGACGCGGAGAGGGCTCCGGAAAGGGTCGGCACTGGGGGTACGGGAGGGGGCGAAGGGCAGGGGGCGCTATACGCACAGCCGCCGTCCGAGTAGAAGATGTCCTTGCGCGTGGACGCCCCCGAGTAGACCGCGGTAAAGTCGGCAGCGTACATCTCGTAGGCGATCCGCTCTCCCTTGAAGCGCAGGTTCGAGATGTGGATGCCCTCGATGGCGTGGATGTCGGTGTGGAAGTCCCAGCCCATCCACGAAACGGTGCGGCCCGAGACGGAGAAGCGGGGGCCCTCCGGGTAGTAGATCTGGGGAGGGATTGCCGCCTCGACGAATGGCGGCTCGGGCTCCATCCACGCCTTGGTGTCGCCGTACCAAACCGTGTCGACCGTGCACATCTTGAGGGTCCCGGTCTCGTTGGCGGCGAGGACTTCCGCGACGGAGTTGAAGATCGGGTTGCCGGCGCCCGGGCACCACGAGATGTCCTACACCACAGCAGTGCACAATGTGAGTAGGCGTCGCGCGGGCTCGCTCCGCACGCCGTCTCCTGCCACCTTGATAACGAGCTCCTCCGTGTCCCAGTCAAACTCCATGACGAATGTGACGGGGCCCTCCTTGAAGTAGTTTGCGCCGTGGCCCGCCCTGATGTCGATGCGGCCGAGGTACTGGCGGATCTTGGTGGTCGAGCCGGGCACGGACGTGGCGCCGCCGCTGACAGAGGCCTTGGGGGACCACGTCTCGTTGGCGGCGTCGAGGGACGCCAGCATCGAGGGGGACGGGATGAGGGAGTTGACGATCGGGTCCATCAGCGGGAGGAGCGGCTCGACCAACGCGTTGCGCTGGGCCCGGTGGTACTGGTCCCAGTAGACGAACGGGCGGTTCTCCCACGGCACTGTTCTCACGACGGTCGGCATCGAGTTCGGGCCGATGGGCATCTCCACCTCCAGGATCTGCGCGATGCGGAGGCGGGCCTGCAGCCACCAGAAGGTCGCGATGCGCTTCGGCTTTGGCCCGCCGGCGAAGTAGGCGAGCACCTCCGACTTGGGCGGCTTCTTGAGCGCGATCTTGGCAATCGTCGAGCAGTTCTCGTTCGTGCACTTGCCCCAGGCCTCGAACGAGACGCCCATAGGTGCCATCATCCCCTCGATCGTGAGCTGCTCCGCCACCGTCAGCTGGTCGAAGACCTGCGTGCGGCGGGGCGGAGAGGGCGCGAGAGGTGGAGGGCGGCGGCGGGACGGTGGGGATTGGCGCAGGAGGCGCGCCTTGTTCTTCGTTCCCAGGTCGTCAGACGTGAAGGGCTCGAGATCCGAGGGGCATGTCGGGACCGCGTCCGGACACGGAGATGGCGACGGCGCAGGGGCAGAGGCAAAGAGCGTCTCGCGTGCGCCCGGCGCAGAGAGCACGGACAGAAGGAAGGCGGCGACAGGAGCCATGGACGGTGGACGATGGAACCTGTGAGGTCAGTCAGGAGGACGGGTTCGGAGAACAGAGCAGCCCTGCGCTCGGCCGCTGAGCGGCGTGGGAGAACAGACAAGTGCACTCGGCCGCTGAGCGCCGCGGCGTCGCTTCAGGGGCTGGCGGTGCTTGCAGAGAAGGGAGACCGGCGAATCGAGGCCGAGAGGCTTGGGTGGCGCGCGCTGCTGCGCGCGCCCCTTCGTGTGTGCGCGCAGCGGGGGGGGGGATCAGCAGAGGAGCCACCTCTTGGACGCTCTTGGACCGCTCTGTGTTGATGAAAGGGGTGCAGCGAGGTCCACGTGTCTTGATTGCTGTAGAGAGTTACACCCCTACTCTCGTGAGGCTGTGAAAGCAAGAGAGAAGAACTGGGACGGCAGCACGGCCGACAAGGTCGCAAGGCGCGCTACCTACCCGACGCTCGAGCACGACAACTACGACCCCGCCTCCTCGCAGAGCGCATCAGGCGCGACAAGCGCGAGAGGTGCAGCGGTCCGACCGCTCCTCCGACGACAAACAACTCTAACACTCACACGTCATTTGGGGCCTGGAGCCTGTTCACGCGCGCGCGAGACGTGCAGACAGGGTTGCCAGGTGAGAGCGAATGGCGCGGTTCACGCCTCGCACAACAGAGAGAGAGATGCGCTCTGCATGGTGGGACATAAAAAAAACCGACGACTCTCCTCCGACCAAGACTCATGCGGCTCCGGCTCTACGACTAGCGAGGCGAATGACATTTTCGACACCCTCGACGACCATCTCGGCTTCTAAAAATCTCTCTCTCTGAAAGCACGCCCACCCTGCGGGATTGCACTTGCCACCGAAGGCAAGTGCGTCTGTTCACAGCTCACGAGAGTAGTTACACCCCCGAATCTTGCAAAAATGATGATGCAGTGAAGGAAAGGAAAGACCCCCCTGCCGGCCCGCCTCTGTCAGTGTGCCTGTGGTAGCGAGAGACTGCCAGTGAGAAACTGGAGGCACTACTTGTGGCACTGGGCGCATGCCCCTCACGTCTAGAGAGGCAGTGCAGGCGCAGAAGCGCTCCCAGAGCGGCGCGCAGCGCCGCGCACGCCACGCCGCGGGTGGTCGGACGAGCGCGGTGTGCGCCGGCGGCGAGCCGCGGCGCCAGACGTCGCGCGAGAGAGCGGCGCCGCCGCGTGCGCGCAGCAGCCGCCGCGGCAGAGGCGAGCCGCGGCGACGGCCGCACAACTGATAACCGCCATTCGCCGTTTTTTTCACACACACACACACTATCCAGTGCTCGTGCTCAAGTGCTCATACGAGCGTCATCTTGTAGTGAACAGGCCGAGTTCGCGGTTTGAGCGCCCAGCGCAGACCGACCGACCGCAGGGGGGGTCCGGTCGACGGCCGCGGAGGACCGCAGACCGGAGGGGGGGTCCGGTCGGTCGGAGCGCAGACCGGGGGGGGGGGGGGGGGTCGGTCGGGTTGGCTCGAGGGTCACACCGCACACGCTCGCCGCAGCTGTGAATAAATTAGTATCTCGAAATACTAGAGACACCAAGCGACCTCTCCCCGTCTAATCACTCCTCGTCGTCCGAGTGGCTGAGCTCGAGACGCTCTACAGGATTGGGTCGGAACACGAGCTCGTCCATGTCCACACTCTGGTCGTCGTCGTCGTCCATGATTAGCTTCGCCGGCGACACACTGTACCCGTTGACGAGCCGCTTGAGCGCGGCCAGCACCTCCTTGGCAAGTCATCGTAGTCATCAGAAGGGACGATGCGCGCGTACTGTGGAGAACTGGAGCGCTGCCAGAGCTTGTACAAAGCAACGGCAAGCAGGACCAGGCCTGCGACTGCGTAGATGCTCCACATATATGTGTGCGGTCGGGCTTGCTCGGGCCTCGGCGAAGAGTCTCCTTGGCGCTTGGCTGCGTGACTGGTTTTCATAGTGAAAATCGGCGATTTCGAAGCGCCCGTGGCGGTTCGCGAGAAGGAGGGCGGCGCTGTCTCTCAAGATGGAAGCAGGAAGCTTCCATCCCGGCGGTGGTTCGAATCCACATGAGCCGAAGGTGAGGGGGAAGGTTTGCCTGAGATCTGAAGCTCACCCATTTGAGGAAGTGAGGAACTGCTCGGCTCACCCCGATCATGCCGAACAAGCTCCTCTTGTAGCTCGATCGGTCACACCGCCATCGCCGTCGGGGAGAGGGGGGACTGCTTCGGCAGCGTGCA
Source organism: Emiliania huxleyi CCMP1516 (assembly GCF_000372725.1). Classification (NCBI taxonomy): domain Eukaryota; phylum Haptophyta; order Isochrysidales; family Noelaerhabdaceae; genus Emiliania; species Emiliania huxleyi. The sequence continues at coordinate 55,376 of NW_005199203.1, forward strand.
CCTCGATCCTGCACCGTGTTTGTTATGACCCCCCCCAATGAACACACCAGTGAGGGAAGGCGAGACGATCGAGGGGTCCCGTACCATGCGGAATCGACCCTATCCAGTGCTCAAGTGCTCAGAAGGAGGGAGAACGTTTGTTTGAGGGGGCTCACGGCAAGGACACCGACCGAGGGGGGGGTCGGTCGTCACACCTCCCGCCGCCGAGAGAGCGACCGACCGGAGGGGGGGTCCGGTCCACCTCGGGGGCAGACCACCGACCGGCGGGGGGGTCCCCACGAACTAGGGGGGGTTGGTACAAAGTGACGCTCGTATCAAGCAAAAAGGTGTGAGGGGGGATGAGGAGGATGCAGGATGGGGGGGTCAGACTGCCGCCGACGGCCGAGAGTGTCGAAAGGTCCTTGACCGGCTTGCAGAGGTCCCGCGGGCCCGCTGTACGAGCCATGCCGGAAGCTGACGCTGTGCGAGAGCTCTTCAGATCGCTGGCAAGCAGCACAGCCGGTGACAGTCCCAGGGAGCGTCAGAGCCGCGCCGTTCTGCTGCGAAAGATGCTCGAGCGAGGCGTCTCTCCCGACGCCCGGGACCCTGACGACAAAGACCAGCCGACGCTGCTGATATCAGCTTGCTACTATGCGGACCTGCCATTGGTGAGACTTCTGCTTGAGTCTGGTGCCGACGTGCACTTGACTGACGCCAGCGGCGGCACAGCTCTCATGAGCGCCGCGCTCACACTTTCCCTCACTGCCCTCAGCGAGAGTGCTGCGGCGGGAGAGGTTGTCGCTATCCTGCTACAACTTGGAGCCCGCCTACCAGCCGAGCTGCCGCCTGGCGCCGCCGATCGGGGTTGGGGTGCGCAGTGGACGGCTATGCACAAAAGCGTCTCGGAGGTGGCGTCTGTCGATGGCCCATTCCGCGAAGCCATGGCTCGAGGCCAACCCCGGATTCAGACTCCTCGTGGCGACGTCATCATGAAGGGCCAGAAGGGACAGTTTCGAGCGGCCCCAGATGGCGGCCCGGACCTCGACAAGCCATGGATGGAGCACATCTTGGGTGGGTCAGCACAAGAGCGGGTGGTGGAGTTCCTGCAGCAGCACGAGCGGCAGGCTCGGCGGGAGGCGGCGGGAGCAGAGAGCCCCGCCGGCCGTCCCAGCGCCTCGAGCAGCGCCGTCGCCGTGATTCTGGCGCTGCTGCTCGTGGCGGGCGTCGCTGGCTGGCGCGCGTGGCGGCAGCGGCCGAGCCGAGCACCCAGGAGGCAGAGGGGGCAGCGGCCGGCGGAGAGAGCATTCCGGGAGCGGGCTAGGAGGCGGGCTGAAGAGAGGGCGGCGGCGGCGGCGGCTGCGGCGGCGGAGCAAGCAGAGGCAGACGGGAGGGAGGGAGAGGGGCAGCAGACTGAAGGTTCACCCGACTCGGTGACCGTCCAGTATCTGCCGCCGACGTCGACAGCTAAGGCGTCGGGCTGGCAGGTGAGGGAGCCGCTCAGTGATCCAGCCTCCATGTCCGATGGAGCTAGCGAGGCGGCGGCGGCGGAGCAAGCATCGGCGGTAGACCACGGGAGGGAGGAAGAGGGGCAGCAGGCGGCACCGAATCCGGCCGTAGCGGGGGCCGAGGATGCGGTTGGCGAGGCGGGGGCGGGGCATGCCGGCCGCTCCACCCCCTCGGCACCGCCGCCTGAGGTCCTCTCGCTGGCGGACGCTAGCTTCGACACCGGCCGTCGAGACGCGCCCGAGTCCACCATCGGTGGCCAGACAACGTGTATCGTGTGCTTCACTAGGCCGAAGTCGCACGTCGCTCTGCCGTGTGGCCACCAGTGTGTCTGCGGCCCCTGCTCCGCTCGGCTGCGAGCGTGCCCGTATTGCCGCACGCCAGCCGAGCGCTGGTGGCACGTCCGCGTGGTGTGAGATCGCGGTTGGGTTTCCGGGTTGCAGCCTTGGCGTACTCCGTGTGTCCGGTGTGCTTGGATGGACCTACTCAACTACACATTCATACATGTACCTAACGCGACTACACGGGAGTACCGAACATCCGAACTGCCAGAAGAGTGTGAACGACAGAGCGTGACCGCTTGTGTCGCGTCTCCCGCCCGCGCTGGGGCCCGGGCTGTCGGGCGTCCTTCGCCTTTGCGCGCGACACGCTCGCGGCGCCGGCCCGGCACACCCGCCTTACAGCATCTTTTCGTAGTCGGCCACCGTCATCGGCGTGGAGAACATGCCATACGAGCCGCCTACTCACAGCAGGAGGTGTGAGGAGACGCTGGTCACAGCTCGACGGCGCGCAAGCCGTACGAGCCGCCCGTGACCGCCTGCCCCTCCTTGGAGGTCGTCGCGCACCTGTCGGCACGCCCCCCGGGGGTGAGAAGAGACGCTGCTCGCATGGGCGTGCCCTTGGAGAGGCGGTCGCGCACGCGTCGGTCAGCGTGATCACGTTGAAGCCCTACGGAGAGGCAAGCTGTCCTCTGGCGGGGCAGCTGGGGGGGGGGGGGGGGGAGGGCAACCCTCGCGACTCCACGTCGAGTGACAGGCAGGAGCCCCACGGCATTGAAGGCGTGCGCCGCCCGGTGCGCGTGGGTGAGCGCACCTTTTCGTAGGCGGTGCGCATGGTCGACTCAACGCAGCAGTTGGTGAGGAACCCGGCCAGCACAACCTACACATCTCCCAGGCTCGGAGGGCTCTGAGAACGCCCCCGGAGGGAGCGGGGAAGTGGCGGCCAGCACAACCGTCTCGATGCCGTTCGCCTTGAGCTGCGCCTGCTCGCGAGGTGTCGCGGAGGTCTCTCGGAGGTGTCTCGGCAGTGTCTCGGCAGTGTCTCGGAAGTGTCTCGCGCCTCGAGGTCAGTGCCCGGGAAGGCGTCGAGGCCCCTTTTGTTTTGGACGACGACGTCGCCCGGCTGCGGCTGCATGGACGGGTGGAAGTCGGCGTTCCAGCTCCCCTCGGTGAAGAGCTTGTCGCCGGCGCATCCCGCGAGGATGCCAAGCCCTGCCCACAGACCAGTGTGATGAAGAAGAATTCTACGTGGCGAAGAAGAAGCGACGTCCTCCTGGCGCTGCGCGCTGGTCTGTGAGAAGTTGAGGTGCGGGATCCGGAGGCACTGGGGGTGGGGGAGGGGGCTACCCGCGGGCCTAGATCGTCCGCGCGCGGGCGGGAGGTATGTTGAGGCATGGAACGGTGGTTCAAAAGAGACGGCAGGGAGGACGGCGGTGAGGTGTGTGAGGACACAGACCTGTTCACAGTCAGAGGCGTGAAGAGACGCGCTCGCAGAAGGAGCAGGATGTGCTGCGAAAGCTTCCCTTGTTCGGGTTGTCGCTCGCGTCCTCCTTGAAGCTGATCGGTGCGTGGAAGACCTTTGCGCCGGCCGTCCGTGCCTGCGCCGGCCACGGGCGGGAGGAGAGGGCTAGGAGGGAGAGCCGCGACAACCACGGGGTAAGGGGGCGGAGCAGAGGGCCGCGGGGCGAGAGAGCGTTGCCTCTCGACGCCGCAGGGCGGCGGGCGAGGCGCGGCGGGAGGCGCGGCGTGCAGCGCTTGCGCGCCTTGCTCGCGAGTGCCGAGCTCTTTTCGAGCATGCCTGTCTCGTCCATGCATTCCTTGACGGCGCCGTGGAGCTTGCCGCCCTCCGTCGTGAACTGCGAGCAGGCGGGAGGAGGCGAGGTGGGCGGGAGTGTCCGACCCAGCTTGCGGCAGACAGACGCCCACTTCGTTTTGGTACTCAATGAAGAGGACCGCGGTCTTCTTGGTGTCCACGGAGGTGCCGCCCTTGGCCTCGGCGGGCGCGAATGTGCGATCAGCGGACATGACTGCGGGCGAGCGGCGAGAGGACACGACCGGCTGCTGGACGACGAGCGCGGCGACGGCGGCTGTGCACAGAAGTGCAATTGACATTTGTCTCGATTTTTTTTCACGCCAACAAGCCATCGGCGGCGAGGGCGATACGTATGGTTCTTGCACTTGTGCAAGATTGGGCGTCTTCTGCCGCAGTCCCCTTGATGGGAGGCCCCAGGGTGGGGGCCACCTCGAACCCCCGGCCAGGGATTCGAGCGGAGGGTGCCCCGGATTCATCTATCCGTTGGGCCCCGGTACATTCATTAGAACTGATCACTTTGCGCAGCAGCCGTCCCTTCGCCGACTGGACGGCAGTGCGCTGCGTTGTCGCTCTGTCGTGCACGCTCTCGTGCCTCGTTGTTGTGACACGGGAGTAGAGTCGAGAGGTAGCCCTCGACGAGACGACCGGCGCTGCGATGCCAGACCTCACTGCCGCCGAGCTCAGCATTCCGGCCGAGCAGCACCCCGATCCCGCAAAGCCACTGGTGATACCCGTCGACTCAACAGTGGTGGGCTCTACCCTGCGCTTCATTCCGTGGTCTGTGGTGGGCAATCCGGCCTTCCTCCAGCTGCCCCCTCCTCCTCCGGGGATGCAACCGTCGTGGGTCCAGATTCCGCAGTGGGTCGCCATCAGTGCGCTGCTCCCCTTCAGTGAGCCCGAGCCCGCTGTGGCCACCCACTTTGACAGGCTCAGCGTCTTGCGGCTGGCCGTATTGGCCGCGGCTTGGCGCCGCATCCTCGGCGCCTTGTCCGACCTCGGCGTTTTCAGCACGGTGCACGTGGATGAGGATGCGTTCCGTACGGTGTGCATCCAGGCTCTGCACTCCCGCCAAATCCCGGTGCCCGAGCTCTATCTGCAGTGGGGCGATTTGGGGTACTCTGAGGCGATCACACCCTTGGGACCAGCGCCATCTGCAGAAGCAAAGGCCGTCGACTTCTTGCAGTACGCGACAGTCGGGGCTCTTTGCGACCCTACGGCCGACGTCCCGTTCGCAGCCCTGTCTGACATGACCCGCTGCTTACGCCAGGGCGCTCGTTGCTCCTCCGTCTCTTTGTATCTTCCATACTGCATTTATCAGAAGACGTATGGTTCTTGCACTTGTGCAAGATTGGGCGTCTTCTGCCGCAGTCCCCTTGATGGGAGGCCCCAGGGTGGGGGCCACCTCGAACCCCCGGCCAGGGATTCGAGCGGAGGGTGCCCCGGATTCATCTATCCGTTGGGCCCCGGTACATTCATTAGAACTGATCACTTTGCGCAGCAGCCGTCCCTTCGCCGACTGGACGGCAGTGCGCTGCGTTGTCGCTCTGTCGTGCACGCTCTCGTGCCTCGTTGTTGTGACCCACCCTGTCCCACCCGTGTGTGATCAGTGTCTACGGAGGGAGTGTCTTCGGCTCACGCCAGGGCGCTCGTTGCTCCTCCGTCTCTTTGTATCTTCCATACTGCATTTATCAGAAGACTGTGCCGAATTTGGACGCTGTAAACCACGGAGCCGCTAAAGCACTCTCGAAAGGCAAAGAATTAACCTCCCTGTACCCCGTTGTTCCCGGGTACTCGCTCGCTGCACCACCCCACCAGTCCGGCGAGGGCCCGGCGCGGCGGAGGCGGCGCGACTGCAGTGCGTAGGGCGTGCTCGTATGCTACTGTCCCTGCCAGCGGTCCCGTCACTCATCGCGGCGCCGCTGCTCCCAGCGACCCGACCTTTGCGGGCTGGCCCTCTCGCGTCGAGCCACACGGTCGACGAGGAGCAGCAGCAAAGGTCAGAGCTCCACGCGTTGCTCAAGTCGCTCGAACCGTATGCTGAGCAGCCGCTCGAGGACGCAACGACGCTGCCACCAGCTGCGTACACGAGCACTGCGCTATTTGAGCGCGAGGTCGAGACCATCTTCCGGCCTGGCTGGTTGTGTGTTGGTCACGTGTGCCAGGTGCGGGAGAAAGGCGACTACGTGACCCTCGACCTGCTCGGCGAGCTCCTCCTCCTCGTGAATGACGGCACGCGGCTGCGCGTGCTCTCGCGCGTCTGCACTCACCGTTGGGCCCCCGTGGTCGGCGAGGGCCGCGGCACCTGCAAAGCGTTCACCTGCCCGTTCCACTTTTGGAGCTTCCGACTCGATGGCTCGTGCATCAAGGCGCCTCTGATGGATGACTCGACCGCTTTCGATGCGATCGAGCACCCTCTTCACGAATATCGTTCCGAGGTTGTGGACGGCTTTGTGTACGTCAACCTGGACGGCGCCGCGCCGCCACTCAGCAGTCAGCTTGCGGGCATGAGCCAGCGCCTCGTCAGCTGGCGGCCCGACGAGATGGAGTCGTACATCGAGCTGACCTACGACTGCCCCTTCAACTGGAAGATTGTCGTGGAGACCTTTATGGAGTGCTACCACCACCTCGGCGCGCATGAGGCCACATTTGAGCCGAACTTCCCAGCCAAGCTCTCGTGGACCGAGGATGCGAGGCCGGCGTGGACGGTCGGCCACGCCAAGCCGCGCCCTGGCCGTGAGGTGTCCGCCTTCGAGGCAGGGCTGCCCCGCTTCCCCCACCTCGAAACGGAGGCGGAGCGTCAGGCCTTTGCCCTGTACAACGTCTTCCCGTCGCAGCTGCTGCACGCGATGCCGGACCGGGTCCTCTGGTTCCGGCTGCAGCCGCTCTCGGCGGAACGCACCGTGGTCACCACCTTCTGCCTCGTTCCGCCCGGCACGATGCAGATGGAGGACTTTGAGGCGACCCGCGACGAGCAGCGCGAGCTCATGGACAAGATCAACCGCGAGGACATCGCCGTCAACGAGATGCAGCAGGTTGGCGCCCGCTCAGGCGCCGTCCGGCCCGGCAAGCTCAACTCGAAGCTGGAGAAGGCGCTGTGGCAGCTCAACGCGTTTGTGGCGCGCGCCGTCTGCGCGCACTAACGCGTCCGCACGGCCGTGTCGAGTCGGAGTCGCGACGTTCCCGTCTCTCCGTCACGGTAGGGATCGATAGGGAGGGAACCCCACCGCGGCACCGGGCTTCCGAGAGGGGGGGTTGAGCGAGGGCTCCCCGAGGTGTGATATCATGTGCAGTTTTGTGTTGTACGATATCTTGCGCAGGCCGTAGCCGTAGCGGTAGAGGAAGACAGCGTGTCTACACTCCGTCTACACTCTCCTCTCGTCGAGAGTGCTCCCTCACGTTGTCCTCGGTGTCGGTACTTCAAAGTCGCCCACCGAGGTCGAGGCGAAAGAGGTTGGCCGCGGCGGCTCCACCGGCTCCACTTCTTTCGGGCAAGAGCGGCGGCAGCTCATGCGAAGCCCATGACGAAGCCCCGTCCCGCTCTGGCTCAAGGATATGCCGATCGCAAAGGCGGCGGCGACGGCCCAGCACAACCATCCCATGCCAAAATTGTCTACTGTCAACTGGGCGAGCCCCTGGTTTACAGCCCCCACATCCGTCCAGAGGTGGCTGTCGGCTGACCCGCTAGAGCTGCCGGTTGACACAACCGCCGCGGCACCGCCCGCGCCGCCGGCAGCGCCCGGCAGCCGGCGGCGATTACGCGGCGCCACCGTTGGCCGCGCCCCCGGCGCCTTTGCTGCGGCCCCATTCGAGGATCGCTCCGCCATCAGGCGCCGGCCGAGAAGAGCCACCGTGTTCTGCTGTGCCGGCGGTGCCGCCGGCGCCTCTGCTGCAGCCCCATCTGAGGATTGCTCCAGCAAGTTGGCTAACGCGCGCAGCTGGTTGGCCGTGGTGTACTCCACCCCAAATTGGTCGGTGAGAGGCAGAAAATGGAACTGGGCGGTGGAGTCGGCGCACTGCAAAGCGCCGCTAACAGCCGCAACGTCGCTGCACCTGAGATAGCGCAGCTCGTCGAAGCTTTCCAACGGGTCGGTTCTGCTCATGTTTTGTACCCAGTAGCTGAGCGGGCCCACGAGGCTTGGCCTCACCGGGAAGGCGAGCGGGATGCTCAGCACCTGCACCGCCGCAAAGAGATTCAAGCAGCACATAACTCGCGCGATGCCCTGATCGCGCTGCACCTCGTTGATCGACATGACCATCGCGCCGCAGCCCTTTTCGGCATAGCGGTCTCTCAGACGCCGAGCGTCGACCGCTATCGATCCGGGAATCGGCTCGAGGAAACTTGCGGCCTCCGGGTACGCGATGATGGTCTCGTTTTTGAGATTCTCATTTAAGCAGATCCGTAGACTCGCGTCGACAGCTGCCTGCATCGAGTCGATATACGTGTTTGTCTCAAAGGAGATGAGGTTTGCGGCGAGATTCGCGATGTACGCGTTGACCAGGAGGAAGAGCAGGATGCTCCATCCCAGCCACAGGGTTGTCTCGCCTGGCCTATCCCCCTTTGTGCCAGGCAGCCCCACCGTCATGTGCATCACCGCCTGCACAAAGCTCTGTAGCCACACCCGCAGCCACCATGCTACTCTGCTGCATCGCGAGCCGCGCGCCGGCGGGGCTTCCTCGGACCACTCCCCATCTCGTCGCGGCCCACGCTGCAGCCACATCTCGATGAGCGACATGGCCACGACGACGCCAAGGATGGTGACCCACAAGTCCCAACGGAACGGTTCAAAAATCTTAAGAGAGGCCGTGAGGAAATCCGTCTCGACGACGGCGGGGCGCGGCACAAAGAGGTATACCTTGTCCTGTCGAATCGGGACCGAGAATGAAACGATGTTGGCGCGCTCGGTCGTCACCCAAAAGTCGCTCGCCGCAAAATCAGCAATTCCGGTGGCGACGTCGATGATGGCTGCGGTCCACGGGCTGTTGTTTATGATCCCCCCAGATCTCGCTCCCCCGCTCACGAAAGTCAGCTGCACGGAGAAAGGAGTCCTGGCCGCCAGCGCGTGTACGTAGTCGACGTAGGCGCCCACCCACGGCCATGAGTCATCCTCGTACGGCCCCTCGTATTCCGAGACCGGCGCCCCCTCAACCGCCTTGTAGTGCAGCGGGTAGCTCGAGGTCGGCACGGCAGCCTTCAGAGTCATGCCGTGCCCGTAATTTTCGTTGAGGAACCGTCCAAAGGCGTCGTAGTCGGTGCCCGGGGAGCAGGTGTCGTATGAATAGAAGAGGCCTTTGACTTTGGGGAAGTTCTGCGTCTCGCGGTAGGTAAGGTTGGAGATCTTGCAGAGCATCCCGTTCACATAGCACCACTGTTGAGGGCAGAAGTCGGGGACCGGGAGTTCTGGCCGTGGACCACAGTCAGAGCAGTCAGAACCCAAGGTACAGTCAGAATAAGAAGACCCCTCGCCGCCGTCGTCACACTCACCGTCGTTCGCATAGACACACTCATTTCCACACGGCTCCTGACAGCCCGGGTATTCAAGCTCGTCCCACGCTCGACAGACGTTGCTGCCGTACTCTTGGCTCGGACGAAAGCCACTCAGAGTAAGCGTGTCCGCCTCGTCGAGCTGTGAGGCCGCATCAATGCATGGGCACGCCGGATCAAACGCGAACACGCTCAGGTGAGCAAGCATGGCAGCGCATTATGCGGACGGACGTCCCCGCGTACCGGATGGAGAGATAAAAGAATTTTGCGAGAAAGAAGTTAGATGTCTGGTCCGAGGAGGGGATCTTTCAACTCGTTATGCCGAGACCGCTTCTCGTTCTTCTTCCGCCGTCTGGGCTGTGGGGTCGCTGCGTCGCTGCTGTCGCTGCTCATGTGCAAGCCGCGAGGTGTGTAGCCAGCCAGATCCAGCTGCGCAACGCGAGCGGAGCGAGCGAAGCGCCATGATGAATCTGCCTCGAAGGCGCGTGTGTGTGTGTGTGTGTGTGCCCACCGTGCTCCGCCACTGTGTCACCCTGGAGCGCGGAGAAGGCGGTTTCGCAGTCGGACTGGTCCGAGAAGCACGCGGGTACGAGCAGCATCGTCTTGGTGCCTCTCGCGTACGTCGTCGAGCCGCGGCTGGTAAGAGACTCGCCCGGCTGCGGCGCGAACCCCGCCTTGATTTGACCGTGGGTCGCCAGGAGAAACTCGCCGTCGAGCGTAAACCCGTGCACCTCGACTCCGGTCGCGGTGACCAGCGCCCAGCTGTCGACAGCACGGATGGGTAGCAGCAGGCCGTTTATGAGCCCTTTCGGCCGCTCATCCTCATCCGACTGACGCCGAATGTCGATGGTGCCTTGCCATGGAATGTCTTCCAGGCACGGGCCTGGCAGCATGCCATACGTGGCCGCCGACCGATCCAGGGTGATGCTGAGGCTGTACGCCTCGCCGAGCTTGCGCGCCTGCACGAGGCCTCGCAGAGTTTTGAGTCGCTCCACGCACCACGCCTCGTCGCGCGCCTGCCCGCGCGGGTCATTCGCCATTAGGTCCGGATAGTGCCCCGCATTCGCCTCGCCCTCGGCGGCGGTGTCAATCGGCAGGATGGTCTCGGGCGGAGAGGGCGAGGGCACAATCGCCCCGGCGTGCCAGATCCCGCTGCTGCACGTTGCCTCCACCCTGAAGGCGCAGTCCTCGACCCGAGGAGTCGGGCAGTGGAGGTCGTACAAGCAGGACCCGCTATGCGCACAGGCAGAGCCGGTTTTGGGAGCGGTGGAGGGGCATGCCGGCTCCGACTTGGACTCCGGCTGGGGCACTCGCCGCAGTCCTACACCGTAGCGGGTCAGAGGCACGGCGCAGAGGATAAGGGCCACTGCGAGCGGGACCCCAAGCCACCGGGATGGCGGCGACGTCTGCATTGCACCCCTCAGCGCCGCCGTAATCTGGGATTTTGCGCCGCCGAGTTCAATCGCCTGTCTTCATCAGGGATCGGACTAAACAGATCCGCTGGGAGTCACCCCGTCGTCGTAGACCGACTCCACCCTTCCGTACTACGTGCCTCCCTGTGTCTGCATGTAGCCTGGGTTGGTTGGGAGAGAGAGATTTTCAGTGTATGTAGCTCATTTTTGAAGACCAACAAGAAATCACGACTCTCACAGAGATTTGGGCTCGGCAGCTTGTTAGCCCTCAGCCGAAGCTGGGGCCGGTCCCGTAGCCGAGAGAGCCCGCGCCGATGAGTTCGCTCTTGGTTGGTGCCCGTCTCTGTCGTGCCATCCTGTGCCCCCTTCCTTAGAGAGGCATGTCCCTTGCCCATAAATAAATAAATAAAACGGAGACACCAAACAAGGGGTGGGAGAAAGGACATGTCCCTTGCCCATAAATAAATAAACAAAGAGTCGTAGAATAAATAAATACAACGGACATCCCAAGCTAGGGCTGGGTCGAGGACAGACACGTCCCCACCTTTGCAGGATTTTGCAAAAGCGAGGGGGGAGGGCGCATCGCCGCGCGGAGAGGGCTGGGCACAGGGTCCAGTGTTGAGCGAGGAGGGAAAAGTTCTTTTTCTCGCGATGTCCACCCCGCCGCTCCCGGCGAAAAAGAAAGAAAGAAAACAGACAACCCAAGGGAGGGATGGGAGGACGGCACGCCGCCCGCTCCCGGCGCGCTAGCTCGCGCGTAGCACCGGATTTCTGTTTTCCACCCCTTCCGGCTCTATCACCACCAAAAAAATGCTCGCCGCGCTGGCTCTGGGCCCCGCCGCTTTCGCCACTCCTGCTTCGAGCCATTCGTGCACTCAGGAGCTCGCAAGCTGGATCAACGCTCACGGCGGGCGCGTTCACCTCGGCGCTGCCACCGTGGCCGGCCTGCGAGGCCTGGTTGCTCAGCGAAGCTCGGCCGTGGGAGACGTTCTGCTCGAGGTGCCACTGGAGTGTGTCCTCTCCACCGCCGGCGACGGCGCGCCGCTGCCGGCAGAGCCACCACCGTGGACCGCGTCGCTGCCGTGGAACGTCCAGCTGGCGCTCAGCGCTCTCGAGCGGGAGCGGGACGAGCACTGGCGGCCGTTCCTCCAGAGCTGGCCTGCAGAGTCGCCGGCCCTCCCGCTGCTCCTCGAGCCCGAGGCGCTCTCCGCCGCGCAGGACGACGCGTTCGAGGCCGACGCCGACGCAGCCTGCTTCTGGCTGCATGAGCAGTACCTCGAGGCGTGCGACGCAGCAGAGGCGGCGGGCCTGGATGCGCCCGCCGAGCCCGCCTTTCGGCGAGCGCTGCAGCTGGTGTGGAGCCGCTGTCTCCGCCTGCGCGCGGGCCCGCACGGCACACGCAGGCTGCTCGTCCCGATGGTAGACCTGGCCAACCACGACGGCGTCGCGCCCGCCGCCCTCTTCGCCTTCTCTGCCGCGGGACGCCGCGGCGCGTGCGTGCGCCTCTACGCCGCGCGCCCTCTGGAAAAGGGGGACGAGGTGACAATCACGTACGGCGACCACCCGAACGCCCACTTTGCGAAGTACTACGGCTTCGTGCCGCGCCACAACCCGCACGACACCGTGTCGGTCGCGCTGCCGCAGCTGCTCGAGCTCTCGGGCGCCGCGCCGCCCTCCGGCGCCTGCTGGGTGGAGACCAGCCAGCGGGTGGCTGCCCTGCTGAGGCTGGGCAGCGCCGGCTGTGTGCTCTCCGCACGCGCCGTTGACGCGCCGTGCGTCCTCGCCTTGCGCGCGGCGCTCGCCACCGAAGCGGAGGCAGCTTACACACACGCACACACACACACACGCACGCACGCACGCACGCACGCACACACGCACGCACACACACACACTCCCCACACACACTCCCCCCCCACACACACACACTCCCCCCCCCCCACACACACTCTCACCACACACACCGCTCACCCACGCGCACTGGGCCTTGCACTTTGAATGCCGTGGGGCTCCTGTCGTCTAGACGTGGAGACGCGAGGGCTAGCCTGGCCCTTGCCCCGCCACCTCGTGTGTGTGTGGAGAAGCTCACCTTCCCTCACCTCTAGGCGGCCCAGCTCGCCGCGAGGCTCGACGCGTATGAGACCTCTGGTCTTGACGACGAGGAGGAGGACGAGGATGAGGACGAGGAGGACGAGGGGGACGGCGAGGCGGAGGCGGTCGTGAGGGTGGCGGAGGTTGTGGCAGCGGCGTGCGCTGGCTTGGAGGCGGCGCACCCGACCAGCCTCGAGGAGGACGAGCGGCTGCTGGAGCAGCAGCAGCAGCAGCAGGCCTCACCCGGCCAGGCGACGGAGGCCGCCACGCCGGACGCGGCTGCGACGCTCCTCTCTCTGCGCGCCTCGCGAAAGCGCCTCCTCTTTCGAGACCCGAGACCGCCGCGCCTCAGCTGCCACTCGCTTAACGATGAACGGACATCCATGCAGGCGCCTGCTTCGAGACCTGCGCGGCTCGATGCTGCAGCTCGCGGTCGCGGGGCCGAGTGGCGCGCCGGCTCGGATGCGCGCGCTGCAGCGCCCGCCGCCCCTCTACCCGCACCTCGAGGCGCTCCCTCCTGGTGCGCTCGAGGCGTGGGCGAGCCGGGCCGCGAGCCGGGCGTCAGATTAGCCTGCCACGCAGTCGTATGTTGCGGAGCACTTGGGGTAAAGCATCGTGATCACCCTCTTTCCTGCTTCAAACAGAGGCTAGCCTACTCCTTGTCATCCGCCCGGACGGAGCCTGTTCGTGGAGAGCCCCCCGCTGCGGCGCTCTCTAGTACCTCACGTGGACACGCGCCCTCGTCGGACTTTTGCCCCGTGTGCCAGAGACACGCACGGACACCGAACTCCGAAACAGAGTCCCCCAGACGAGCAGACAGGCCTCGCTCTCTCGCAGTGCCTCTGAGATCGAGGGTCGCCTCGGCGGGTCACGAGCGCGTGGGTTTGACCTAGAGATCTCTTCCCGTTTTGCGCCGCTGCAGCGGCTCAGAGGGAGGGCCAGGCCGCCACCAGCAGGCACTGCGGTGCAGCAGTTCAGTAAGCCTCCTCCCGCACGCGTGTAGAGGCGCGGTGCGATCCAGCCTCTTCCGGAGGGTCGAAAGCCCTGGGCGCCGGCGCGCTGCAGTGGAGCACGATCCTTATCCGCTGTCAGCGCACGACGCTGTCACTATCCGCGGTCTGGCTCTTCAGCGGCTGCGTCGGCAAGTGGCTAACACGCGCCGGCATGATGGCCCCGCCGGACGTGAAGTAGAGGTTGAGGTCGTCCAGGCGGCAGGCCACCGCGTTAGGTGGCCGCTTCAACCCCGTACGCTCCTCGAGAGTGGCGATGATGAATTCGGGTGCTGGGCCGTCGTTCCTAAGCTCCGTGCCGTCGTCGCAGACGGTGTTGGAGCACCAGATCATGAACCCCATCCTCTGATCGGCGCTGGCGGCCATGGAGCGGTGCGAGTCAGCCGGAGTGCGAATGCGCTGTCTGCTATACTGATAGCCGCGCCACTCCCAGCTGCTCGGTGTGAACAGAGTTCGTACCCGAGCAGCAGGGAGCTCCGCAACTCGAGATCCCTCGAGAGTTCACGCGGAGTCGGCTGGGGCTAAAAAAAAGAGAAGTCTTTTTCTCGCGATGTCCACCCCGCCACTCGCGCCGCCTCGCCTCCGCCTCCACCACCGCCGCTCCCTCGCTGGGCACGCCGCCGCCCGCCCGCCTCCTCGACCTCCCTACGGAGCTCCTCGTCCGCGCCCTCTCTCGCTGCGACAGCCCCGCCGACATCGCTCGCGTCGCGGCCGTCTCGCTCCTCTTCCACGCCTCGCTTGCGGTGGAGGGCATCCGCTTGTGGGCGCAAGAGCGCGGCTTCGAGCTGCCGGCGCAGCCAGAGGACGAGGGCTGCGCCGTGCGGTGGCTGTGCTATTCGGCCTTGCTGCGCGAGTCCAACCCGCCGGTGAGGGCGGCCGCAGGCAGCACGCACAGCGTCTTCATCGACGGCGAGGGGCGGATCTCGTCGTGCGGCTCTCAGCCGTTCTACGCTCCAGGGCGGCTCGGGCACCGGCTCGGGCACGGTGAGGGCGTGACGCAGCTCAACACGCCGACCCGCCTTTCTTCGATGCTGGGTGGCGAGCGCGCCGTGAGTGTGTCGGCTGGACCCGGGCACAGCCTGGCCCTCGCCGCTGACGGTGGTGTCTGGAGCTGGGGCGATGGAGCCGGTGGCAAGCTGGGCCACGGCGACCAGCAGAACCAGCTGCTGCCCAAGAAGATCGAGGCCTTTACTGCCCAGCGCGTCCTCGCTGTTTCGGCGGGAAGCAGACACAGCCTCGCCCTCACCGCCGACAACGCCGTCTGGAGCTGGGGCTATGGAGGCGACGGCCGCTTGGGCCACGGCGACGAGCAGCACGAGCTGCTGCCGAAGAAGATCGAGGCCTTTACTGGCGAGCGCGTCGTCGCTGTGTCGGCTGCCAACCACAGCTTCGCCATCACCGCCGACGGCGCCGTCTGGAGCTGGGGCTGGGGAGACCTAGGCCGGCTGGGCCACGGCGACCGGCAGAGCCAGCTGCTACCCAAGAAGGTCGAGGCCTTGGCGGGGCGGCGCGTCGTCGCTGTGTCTGCTGCACTCGTGCACAGCCTCGCCATCACCGCCGACGGAGCCGTCTGGAGCTGGGGCGGTGGAGCCCATGGCCGGCTGGGCCACGGCGACGGGCAGAACCAGCTGCTGCCAAAGAAGGTCGAGGCCTTGGCTGGTCAGCGCGTCATCGCTGTGTCGGCTGAAGCCGGCCAGAGCTTCGCCCTCTCCGCCGACGGCGTTGTCTGGAGCTGGGGCTATGGAGCTTCTGGCCGCTTGGGCCACGGCGACGAGCTGCGCCAGCTGCTGCCCAAGAAGGTCGAGGCCTTTGCCGGCCAGCGCGTGGTCGCTGTGTCCGCTGGAGCGCACCACAGCCTCGCCATCACCGGCGACGGCGCCTTCTTGACCTGGGGCAAGGGCGAGACCGGCTGCCTGGGCCACGGAGAGGACCTGTCGAACCAGCTGCTGCCCAAGAAGTTCGACGCGTGGGCGCCGGGGCACTGTTCGCAGTGAGGGTAGCCAAGGAGCAAGGTATGTCTCGGGGCGTTTAGATCGAATTTAGAACGGTGAACACCCGTGCTGGGGCGGTGGTGTACGGCTGACTCCCTTCCCGTATAACAATAGGAGCAAAGAACTAAGAAGTAACACAAGAAACACCGCGCACGCGCACACACACGTGTGTGCGCGTGGGGTACAGAGCGGGGAAGAAGCGTCAAGCCACAAGCGTGGAAGAACCCGCTGCACAGAGATCGCATGGCCACGGGCGGGGACCTGTTCCTTTTAACCCATCTCACAGTAGAGCTGTGTACGTTTTTTAAAGCGAAACACAAGCGTCTCGCGTCTGTGCGGTAGCTGTTTACGTCTCTCTCGCGCCAACCCGCAACCGCAACTCACCCACCCCCCTCTGTCTACTCATCCGGCTGGACCCAAGCAGCCGGCGGCAGGCCAAACTGCAAGAGCAGCCGCAGCGGGCCGTCGCTCGTGTCGCCGGGCAGGCGCGGCGCGCGCGTGTAGTCCCGCGTCAGAGCCTCGCCCTCGGCGATGTCGCGCGTCGCCACGAGCAGCACGTCGGCGTCGCCGCCCTCCCTGCCCACCGGGTCCTTCCCGACGAGCTTGGTGTTCTCGCCTAATCTCAGGCCACCTCGGGTCATCTCGCGCAATCTCGCGCCCTTCCCCCGACGAAGCTTGGTGTTCTCGCCGCGCGCGCCGCAGTGCGCGAGGCGCTCGTGCAGCGGCACGACGGCAAAGACCTGAGGTAAGGTGAGGTAAACTTCTCCACACACACAAGGTGGTGGGGCAAGGGCCATGCTAGCCCTCGCGACTCCACGTCTAGACGACAGGAGCCCCACGGCGATCTCGGCTAGATCTCGGCGATCTCTCGCAGACCTCGCCGCCGCCCTCGCCCGCCTCGAGAGTCGTCGCGCGCGAGAGAACGCGCGAGAGGGCGTCGGCGACATCCCACCGCCGCCTGCCGATGGGGGGGGGGGGTTCTGAAGCACGCACTCACCATGCAGACGGTCTCCACTCATGATTGGAGGGGCGCTCTCTCACTCCGTCGACAGCGTGGACTACACAGCGTCACTGTGCCGTCGTGCGGTTTCGGGCCCGGGGCCGTGCTGTTGTGTGAACTGCTCCACCCCTCCCCCCAAGGCCCGCGCCTCTCGTTGGGGGAGCCGGTCTGCCGCGCAGTAGGGGCCGCCACCAGCGCAGCGAGCGGGTCCTGGTGAATAACAATCATGTGTATGCATTAGAGTACTCGGGCCGCCACCAGCGCAGCGAGCGGGTCCTGCATCGCGCGGAAGTTGGAGCCGCGGCACTGGAGCGCGGCGAGCGCGGCGGACTTGTCCGCCCGCGTGAGCGCCGCGAGGCCGAGGCCCGCGCGGTGCACGACCTGAGTAGCAATTGAGATTCCATGACCACACTGCTAATTAGGGGTCGCGAGGCCGAGGCGGACGCACGACCGGGTGGCACGGCATGCGGAACTTGGAGTAGATGGCCGCGTCGTTGTCCGAGCCGGTCGCCAAGAGGCTGCCTATCTCGCTCAATCTCGCCCAATCTCGCCCAATCTCGCCAAGAGGCTGCCTGCGAGTAGACCTCATCGGGTGGCCACTCTCGCTCAATCTCGCTCAATCTCGCCGAGAGGCTGCCTGTGACGTCGCGCGGGCCCCAGCGGACCTACCAGTGTGGCTTTAGCCTCGTCGCGGCGCAGAGCTCGGCCTCATCTCAGCCTCATCTCAGCCTCATCTCAGCCTCATCTCAGCCTCGTCTCGGCCGCTTCTCGGCTGTCGCTCACGGCTGCGTCTCGGGTGTGCCGCGGATGTGCCTCTCTCGGCCGTGCCTCGCCTCGTCGTTGCCGAGGTCTGCGCCGTCGCCCCATCCGCCCGCCTCCCAAGAGCTCACCCACTCCTTCAGAGCCGCCGCCTGCTCATCCTCCGCTCCGCTCTCGTGCATCGCCAGCAGGGCGGCCGCCGTAAGCTCCGACGCCCAGGTCGGATCTCGGCCGCCCGCCGCGGCCGCGGCGCGCGCCGCGTCGCAGGGAGCCAGCACCAGCCCGCGGGGAATGCGCGCGATGGTCTCCATGCACGAAATAGGCGCCGCGGCGAGTATGCCGCCCTTGCCGCGCTCCTCTGGCAGAGGCGGCCGGACGGAGAGCTTGGGAGCGATGACGCCGCCGGGTACGGCGGTCGACAGCGGCGTTACTGCGCCTGCCGCGGGCAGCAGTGCGAGGAGAAGGCCCATAATAATGTGCGTCCGAGTGCCCGGGCAGCTACCTGGCGAGTAGAGGCACACGCACGCACTCTCGAGGTCTCTTGGAGCAGAGCCCCGGCGAGCCCTCGAGAGTGGGTCCCTCGGAGGGGTACCCTGGGTGGGCGGGGCCTCTACTCGCCAGGGCAGCTACAACTCCAGCTAGCGGGGGAAAAGAATGCGCAATCTCTGTGTGGTGGCGGCGTGCCGTCCTCCCATCCCTCCCTTGCGCGCAACTAAAGGTACGCGCCAGTCCCTTAAGGGAAAAATATTTTTGAGCCGGAAATTAGGCGGCGAAAAGCTTGCCCAGACATCACATAAATAG